>NC_091284.1:401637263-401937263 GCF_032444005.1 Ranitomeya imitator
CACACATACATATATACACAATTTGTTCCTAAAATACAAAGTAAATATGTCATTGTTAACTTTGGGCATTTTTGAGATCACTTCATCTTCATGTTCACAATAACAGTAATTTTGACCAGGGCTGCCTGAACTTTTACCTGCCACTGTACATTGGCTTTGGTGCTTTGTCAGAATGCTGTATGTATGTTCTTCCCGTATTTGAGTGAGTTTCCTCCAACGCCCCAAAGACATACGGATAGTGATTGTAAATTGTGAGCCCCGATGAGGACCGTGATGTTGATGTCTGTAAAGCGCTGTAGACGTTAATGGCGCTAAATATTTTGGAAGTATATGCAAGCGGACAGAAAATGGCATTTTCCATTAAGGTATGAGAATCGAATAGACCGGACTTTCCTATTGCCCTAAATTCTATGAGGAAGTATATATGAAATTACGGTAAATACCATAAATAAAATGTCAAAAAACAATCTTCATTTAATGATTTGCCCCTCCGTAGGTTAAGAGCGCATAAAAGACTCCACACTGGTGAAACTTTTAACTGTGTGACAGAAGGCTGCAGCAAGTATTTCACTACCCACAGCGACTTACGGAAGCACATTCGCACGCACACTAGAGAGAAACCATTCCGGTAAGAGTGTGTCTATTCACATCCCATATTGATGCCAGTTTCAGACGAATGACATCTCATATAATCTCCATTGTCATTACAAGTGCTGAAATGTATGTTTTACCATGGTGATTGTCATTTGTGATGTTACTTATTGTTTGCCGCATTGAGCCAAAATCGGAACATTCTCCTGAATCCTGATACTGTACACATAGGTTAAACTTATATGCTAACATTGTTTTGTACAGGCTATGGGTTATTCCTATAAAAAGCAAGTTATGGATAGGGTATACCTTGCTGATCTCTGGGGGCCTGACCACTTGGTCTCTCAGTGATGCTGAGATTGGAGCTTTGGAACCAAGAGTGTGGGGCTCAGCATCCCTATCCTTATTGTAACAGATATCCATTCATTGTCTATGGGACTGCTGGAAATAACCTAGCACTGCACTCAGCAGAACCGTTAACAGTGAATGGAGCAGAGGCTGACCATGTGCACCTTTGCTTCCTTTAATGGCTGGGCTGCTGAGCGTTGTTTTTGGTGTTCCAAAGCCCCTCTTTGGGAATCGCTGGGGTTTCCCCCAGCCATTGGACCCCTAGCGATCAACGTGTCATTGGTTAGGGGGGAGATAAATACTTTGTATGAATATATCTTGTAAAAATACAAATAAAGGTGTGCGTCACAATGTATGTAGAGATCTATTCTATCTGTTACACAAGATGTCCTGGTAATACATGGACACGGTCACTGTACCTGCACAATACACAGGGGGAGGACAGCTGTAATACACAGCCTCACTTCCACCTTAATTGCTGAGTTCAGAAATAAACTTCCATCGCCATTATTTACTAGACCAAATCCAGTGCATAAGTATAAGGCCGGGATCACACTAGAGAGTTTTACGGACGTATGAGAGGCGCAAAAACTATGCATTGCACACGGACCAATGATTCTCTATGGGGCAGCTCCTATTTGCCGTATATTTCTCAACTGCATTTTACGGGCGTAGAAAATCACAGCATGCTGTGTTCGTCAGCGTATTGCGCAAAAAATCTGCCAATGAAAGTCTATGGGGGGCGAGAAAAATACGGATTATACATGGACCATCAGTGTGACTTGCGAGAAATACCGAGCGGTGTTCTAGCGAAAAGCCGGCAATTCAGTGCGGCGTACAGTAAAATAACACTGACAGGTTAGAATAGAACAGATAAAATAAATGTCTACATTAATTACATCTATATATATAATATTTCATACAGCGCTAGATAGCAGAAAAGCCGGTAATTCAATTGCCGGCTTTGCCTTCTCCTTCCCAAACCCGACATGATATGAGACATGGTTTACATACAGTAAACCATCTCATATCCCCTTTTTTTTTTTTTTTTTTTTTTTTTTTTGCATATTCCTCACAACTAATGTTAGAGGTGTTTGTGTGTATGTGTGCAACATTTGGGGGCTCTAGTTGTTAAAATAAAGGGTTAAATTGCGGAAAAAACTGTTTTCTCCGCCTGAGTGGGAAAGCCAGTGACTGAGGGCAGATACTAATAGCCTAGAGAGGGACCCGACCCCCCCCCCCCCCCCCCCCCCCGAAAACATCTGCCCCCAGCCACCCTGAAAAAGTACATCTGGAAGATGCGCCTATTCTGGCACATAGCCTCTCTCTTCCCACTCCCCTGTAGAAGTGGGATATGGGGTAATGTAGGGTTAATGCCACCTTGCTGTTGTAAAGTGACATTAAGCCAGGTTAATAATGGAGAGATGTCAATAAGACACCTATCCATTATTAATCCAATAGTAGTAAATGGTTAATAAAACACACACATTAGGAATAAAGTATTTTCATGAAATAAAGACACAGGGTGTTGTAATAGTTTATTATACTCTCAATCCAAATGACGACCCTCGTTCTGTAAAAAAGGAAAAATAAAAAAACAACAATGTCCCATACCTTTCCGCCGTTAGTCATGTCCCACGATGTAAATCCATCTGAAGGGGTTAATTAATTTTACAAGCAGGAGCCTGCTAATGCAGCTGTGCTCCTGGCTGTAAAATCTGGGGAATTAATTGAAAGCAGGGGAACATGGCTACCTAGAATTGCGGTGCTGCGCCCCCTGCTGGCATAACTCATATGCTCATATGAGGTTTGCCAGCAGGGGGCGCAGCACCGCAAGTCTAGGTAGCTACGTTTCCCTGCTTTCCATTCATTCCCCAGATGGGGGGCCAATAACCATGGACCCTCTCCAGGCTATTAATATCTGCCCTCAGTCACTGGCTTTCCCACTCTGGCGGAAAAAATTGTGCGGGAGCCCACGCCATTTTTTTCCGTGATTTAACCCTTTATTTTAACAGAGCCCCCAAATTTTGCGCACACACACTTCTAACATTAGTAGTGAGGAATATGCAAAAAAAAAAAAAAAAGTGGATATGAAAAGGTTTACTATATGTAAACCATGTCTCATATCATGTAGAGTTTGGGAAGGAGATGGCAAAAGCTGCCAATTGAATTACTGGATTTGCTGCTATCTAGCGCTGTATGAAATATAAATATGTGTATATATATATATATATATATATATATGTGTGTGTGTCTCATATATATATATATATATATATATATATATATGTCTCATATATATATATATATATATATATATATATATATATATATATATATATATATATATATATATATATATATATATATATATATATATATATATATATATAATTCATTCGAGTATAAGCCGACCCCCCTAATTTTGCCACAAAAAACTGGGAAAACTTATTGACTCGAGTATAAGCCTAGGGTAGGAAATGCAGCAGCTACCGGTGAATTTCAAAAATAAAAATAGATGCTCCATACCGTTCATTATGGCCCCATAAGATGCTCCATATAAAGCTGTGCCATATATAATGCTCCATACTGTTCATTATGGCCCCATAGATGTGCCATATAAAGCTGTGCCATATAGTGCTCTGCACCGTTCAGTATTGCCCCATAGATGTGCCATATAGTGCTTTGCACCGTTCAGTATTGCCCCATAGCTGTGCCATATAGTGCTCTGCACCGTTCATTATTGCCCCATAGCTGCCATATAGTGCTCTGCACCGTTCAGTATTGCCCCATAGCTGTGCCATATAGTGCTCTGCACCGTTCATTATTGCCCCATAGCTGCCATATAGTGCTCTGCACCGTTCAGTATTGCCCCATAGCTGTGCCATATAGTGCTCTGCACCGTTCATTATTGCCCCATAGCTGCCATATAGTGCTCTGCACCGTTCATTATTGCCCCATAGCTGCCATATAGTGCTCTGCGCCGTTCAGTATTGCCCCATAGCTGCCATATAGTACTCTGCGCCGTTCAGTATTGCCCCATAGCTGCCATATAGTGCTCTGCGCCGTTCAGTATTGCCCCATAGCTGTGCCATAGAAAGCTGTGCCATTGCTGCTGCTGCAATAAAAAAAAAATGCCATACTCGCCTCGCTGCTTGCAGCTCCCAGCTTCCGGTCCCGGCGTCTCTCCGCTCTGACTGATCAGACAGAGGGCGCCGCGCACACCATATGCGTCATCGCGCCCTCTGAACTGAACAGTCAGAGCGGAGAGATGCGAAGACAGAGCGGCGCCCGGCGGCTGGAACGGGGACAGGTGAATATTACATACTTGCCTAGTCCCAGCGATCCTGACGCTCGAGTATAAGCCGAGAGGGGCACTTTCAGCCCAAAATTCTCAAGTGTGTGTGTGTATGTATATATGTGTATGTATATGTATATATATATATATATATATATATATATATATATATATATATATATATATACATACACACACACACACACACACACACACACACACACACACACACACACACACACACACACACATATATATATACATATACACACACTGTATACCGTATATGTTTTCATGAATATTTGAGCCCATGGATCCATTGTATGTTCGTATTGCAAGCCTGCGAGAAAATCTCGCAGTACGGATTACATATGGAGGATGACATGCGTAAAATACGCTGACACTCCCTGCCTACGGATGACATACGGATCACTATTTTGGGATAATTTCTGCGTATTACGCATGTAAAATACGGACCGTATTTCCCTACGCTGAGTGTGACGCCGGCCTAAGGATCACAGTTATGTCCAAGACTAAAACCTTTTATTTATTTTATTTTTTAAAGCTTTTGTCCCCAAAATTTAACTCATAAGGGCCCTTTATAGATAAAAAAAAAATAAAACAAAAAAGCTATTGGTCCCGAATGCCAAGGTGAAAAAATGTATATGGTCATAAAGTGCAAAAAAGGCTTGGTTCTAAAAAAGTAGAAAAGTGGTCAAAATCTGCTTTAGTTATGCTGTATGTTTTGTATTGATTTCAACTTTTCTTTCTTTTTCTTCTTTTTTTCTTTTAATGCGTAAAGTTAAACCCACTATTGCCGTTACTTCCTTCTTGGTAGGATTGATGTACCACATAGGGGGGACAGTTTAAACCATCAGGTTTTTAGCTGTTTCCATTTGGAGGATATTGCTTGAATGTAGGATACGTGCATATTTTAATGTAGCCTTATTTAATGATGCAGATGTGACCATGATGGATGTGGCAAGGCATTTGCTGCTAGCCACCACCTGAAAACGCACACCAGGAAACACACAGGTGAGTGGTACAGTGCTGTGCCATGGTCTGTACAAAGTTATGGATATCGTTCTCTAGTGTCAGGTTTTGATCATCTTTTGTCTTTTATTTTTTTTTTCAGGAGAAAGACCGTTTTTTTGCACCAGTGATGGATGTGAGAAAACTTTCAGCACACAGTACAGCTTAAAAAGTCACATGAAGGGTCACGATCTTACTGGTGTGGATGATCAGTTCCCTCACAATGCGGAGGTACTGACTGATGATGTATGCGCCCCGTGTAGGCTTGTGGGTGTATAATTGATGAGATGAGAGCACTATATGTGTCTGATACAGCAGGTTACAGATGGTTTTATCCCAGTTATGCAGCTACAAGCATATGTGTATCGGAGCCAAGTTCCGCACCGTTTCAACCAGCCACTCCCATCTGCTCTTGTATGTTTAAAAAGGTGCTTCTACCCCTGTACCCCACTACCCCTTTCATGCTCTGAATCCTGTTTTGGCATTTTACACATTTGGAAGTAAATTCTCCCCCCCCAATAGGAGTGTATAAAATGTTGAAATAATGTGATAGTATAATCTCTTTTGGGCCATGCTAATGATTCTGCATTTCTCTTTCAGGACCCCAATCATTGGCTCTGCATCAGTGATTTAAGCACTTTATCCACTGATTCGGAACTGCGGGAAAATACAGATGGAGTAAGTCATTTGGGAAAGTAATTTTAAAAGGGTCTTCTAAGTAAAGACCTTTGTAGCGCATTATCTGAACATTGTTGCTCTGTAGATCAAAGGCGTGACATGTCTAGGAAACCATTGTGCTTTGTTTTCTTCTGTCAGTTTTGCTTAGCTGTCCCTGCAGGCCACATGAATATATTGAGTCAATCTGTAGATAAGGTGGCACAGTGCTTTACCATGGCTTAAGGTACCGTCACACATAACGATATCGTTAACGATATTGTTGCTTTTTGTGATGTAGCAACGATATCGTTAACAAAATCGTTGTGTGACAGCGACCAACGATCAGGCCCCTGCTGGGAGATCGTTGGTCGCTGGGAAAGTCCAGAACTTTGTTTTGTCGCTGGATCTCCTGCCGACATTGCTGAATCGGCGTGTGTGACACCGATCCAGCGATGTCTTCACTGGTAACCAGGGTAAACATTGGGTTACTAAGCGCAGGGCCGCGCTTAGTAACCCGATGTTTACCCTGGTTACCGTTGTAAATGTTAAAAAAAAAAAAACACTGTGTGACAGCTCTCCAGCGACCAAACAGCGACGCTGCAGCGATCGACATCGTTGTCGGTATCGCTGCAGCGTCGCTTAGTGTGACGGTACCTTTACTTCTAGTACTTAGCGTAATAATCAGACCTCGAACAGTAAATCAATGTAATCCCAGCCAAACGAGCTATAAGCCACTTGTTCCTTTATTAAACAGTGTTAATAGCCATACAGAACATAAAGCTGACACACAAACATACAGACCTACGCGTTGTTGAACTATATTGTGACTACTGACCTTTTACTTTTGAAAGACATAGGTCGCTATGCTGTGTCAGCTTTGTGTTATCTATGGTTTTTAACACTGTTTAAATAAAGTATCCTGTTTGGCTGGAATTAGGGTACTGTCACTATACGATTTACCTACGATCACGACCAGCGATATGACCTGGCCGTGATCGTAGGTAAATCGTAGTGTGGTCGCTGGGGAGCTGTCACACAGACAGCTCTCCAGCGACCAACGATGCCGAGGTCCCTGGGTAACCAGGGTAAACATCGGGTAACTAAGCGCAGGACCGCGCTTAGTTACCCGATGTTTACCCTGGTTACAAGTGTTAAACTAAAAAAAAACAAACAGCACATACTTACATTCTGGTGTCCGTCAGGTCCCTTGCAGTCTGGTTCCCGCACTCAGTGACTGCCGGTTGTAAAGTGAAAGTGAAAGCACAGCCGCTGTGCTCTGCTTTCACTTTACGGCCGGCAGTCACAGTGCGGGAAGCAGACGGCAAGGGACCTGACGGACACCAGAATGTAAGTATGTGCTGTTTTTTTTTTTTTAGTTTAACGCTTGTAACCAGGGTAAACATCGGGTAACTAAGCGCGGTCCTGCGCTTAGTTACCCGATGTTTACCCTGGTTACAAGCGAACGCATCGCTGGATCGCATCGCTAGATCGGTGTCACACACACCGATCTAGCGATGACAGCGGGAGATCCAGCGATGAAAGAAAGTTCCATACGATCTGCTACGACGTACGATTCTCAGCAGGATCCCTGATCGCTGCTGCGTGTCAGACACAGCGATATCGTAACGATATCGCTGGAACGTCACGAATCGTACCGTCGTAGCGATCAAAATGTTATAGTGTGACGGTACCCTTACAAGCACTGCTGGGATGCACAGTCCTTGCCTGAGGATTCAGAACCCATCTATCTAGTAAACTACATTGTTTCACATTGTGTCACCCAGCTTGGATACAATAACACACTGTGATGACCCTTTAAAGGGAGTATGTCGGTACGATTAACCCTCCTAAGCTGTCTATATGGGCATGTAGGTCATAGATTGTTAAATAAAATGATATCTCGATATCGGTGATCCGATGCCTTATCTAGAAATCCACATATTTTTTTTCTTTATATGTAAACAAGCTGTTAAGGTCTATGGGCTGGACACTGATCTCCGTGAGAATCTGCCTCCAGAGCTTACTTTAAATGAAACTGTGATTTTCTGGTGTGTGGCATATACATCAGTTTCTCCAATTACAGCAATGTAAGTGGAAAGATTATAAACATGCTCTCATATAATAACCCCTTATTTTTCCGTCAACACGGCCATAGTAGAGCCTCTGCTGACAAAGCCAGTGGAAGCACCACTATGGTGTCACAACTTATATGCCGCTGACAGTGATTGACAGAGACATTTAACAATTTAAAGCACAGCTATTGGAGGCAAGTGCTGGCTATATAACAAAGTCCTGAGCTCACTCTCCTACCTTGACCCACTCCACAATGTATATACAGTCATGGCCAAAAGTATTCACACCCCTGCAATTCTGTCAGATAATACTCAGTTTCTTCCTGAAAATGATTGCAATCACAAATTCTTTGGTATTATTATCTTCATTTAATTTGTCTTAAATGAAAAAACACAAAAGAGAATGAAGCAAAAAGCAAAACATTGATCATTTCACACAAAACTCCAAAAATGGGCCAGACAAAAGTATTGACACCCTCAGCCTAATACTTGGTTGCACAACCTTTAGCCAAAATAACTGAGACCAACCGATTCCGGTAACCATCAATGAGTTTCTTACAATGATCTGCTGGAATTTTAGACCATTCTTCTTTGGCAAACTGCTCCAGGTCCCTGATGTTTGAAGGGTGCCTTCTCCAAACTGTCATTTTTAGATCTCTCCACAGGTGTTCTATGGGATTCAGGTCTGGACTCATTGCTGGCCACCTTAGAAGTCGCCAGTGCTTTCTCGCAAACCATTTTCTGGTGCTTTTTGAAGTGTGTTTTGGGTCATTGTCCTGCTGGAAGACCCATGACCTCTGAGGGAGACCCAGCTTTCTCACACTAGGCCCTACATTATGCTGCAAAATTTGGTGGTAGTCTTCAGACTTCATAACGCCATGCACACAGTCAAGCAGTTCAATGCCAGAGGCAGCAAAGCAACCCCAAAACATCAGGGAACCTCTGCCATGTTTGACTGTAGGGACCGTGTTCTTTTCTTTGAATGCTTCTTTTTTTCTCCTGTAAACTCTATGTTGATGCCTTTGCCCAAAAAGCTCTACTTTTGTCTCATCTGAACAGAGAACATTGCACCAAAACGTTTTAGGCCTTTTCAGGTAAGTTTTGGCAAACTCCAGCCTGGCTTTTTTATGTCTCTTGGTAAGAAGTGGGGTCTTCCTGGGTCTCCTACCATACAGTCCCTTTTCATTCAGATGCCGACGGATAGTACGGGTTGACACTGTTGTACCCTCGGACTGCAGGGCAGCTTGAACTTGTTTGGATGTTAGTCGAGGTTCTTTATCCAACATCCGCACAATCTTGCGTTGAAATCTCTTGTCAATTTTTATTTTCCGTCCACATCTTGGGAGGTCAGCCACAGTGCCATGGGCTTTAAACTTCTTGATGACACTGCGCACGGTAGACACAGGACCATTCAGGTCTTTGGAGATGGACTTGTAGCCTTGAGATTGCTCATGCTTCCTCACAATTTGGTTTCTCAAGTCCTCACAGTTCTTTGGTCTTCTTTCTTTTCTCCATGCTCAATGTGGTACACACAAGGACACAGGACAGAGGTTGAGTCACCTTAATCCATGTCAACTGGCTACAAGTGTGATTTAGTTATTGCCAACACCTGTTAGGTGCCACAGGTAAGTTACAGGTGCTGTTAATTACACAAATTAGAGAAGCATCACATGAATTTTCGAACGGTGTCATTACTTTTGTCCACCCCCTTTTTTATGTTTGGTGTGGAATTATATCCAATTGGCTTTAGGACAATTCTTTTTGTGTTTTTTTCATTTAAAGGGAAGGTGCCACCAGTTTTCTTGTATTTTGTTTTTTTGTGAAATTAAGCTTAAAATAGTAATTAAAATGTATTAATGCAATGTTTACACTGTTTGCAAACATTTCTATATGAAAAATATTATAAATTATTCTACAAATATACATATTTACCACTAGAGGGAGCATTTTCCGTTTTAGACCTCAAGCAGCTATAGTAAGATTTAGCAGCTCTGCCCCAGGGATATTAGACCACCCGAAGGGGGAGGGAAATGGTGATGTCAGCAGTTACTGCCCCAATTTTGCTGCTAACAGTAAGAATGAAGAGCAGCATCACAGGGCAGCACCATTTTGTGTGTGACTGCCCTGTGACCTGCTATCATCAGCAGTTACTGCATCAGAGGCACAGCTTGTTTACAGAGGAGCAGAACACAGTGGGCTCAGCAGCATTTTTTGTGAATAACATCCTTGCCATCCCCCTTCCCCCACCTTAATCCCTGTCCTGTCAGCTGCCCTGCTCTCTCTCTAGGTGTCACCTCCCTCTCTGCAGGCTGTGAGTGCAGCTTACTGGAGATCACAGGGGCTGTGTGTGAGGGGGAGGGGGAGACACAGCAGGAGAAGCACACAGGGCAGCTTGTGAGGAGCAGAGGATGTGTGCCTGCCTGGAGTACAGAGGAGCAGTGAGGGCTTCTTCTGTCCTGTGATAGAGAGCACAGGGCTCTAATAAAATGGCAGCTAGTCACACCTACAGCAGTGAGTTGTGCAGCCCGCAGAGGCGTGCCCAGCTCACTGCTAATGCTGCTGCAATGTTACAGATAGGGTCCGTGCTGGTCTATTATCTCCTATGTCCATGGGGTGCCGTAATCTGACACTGATAGGGCCCTGCTACTGCTGCAAAACCAAGATGTCAGCCCCCAGTGCATTCTTTCTACTCATATATCACATGAAATCTGTTTCACATGCATTTCAAACTTGCTTATAGCAGCATGTTATGCTACATTACAGTGATTTATTAATGACCTACAAACGCGGTACCTTCCCTTTAAGACAAATTAAATGAAGATAATAATAATACCAAATAATTTGTGTTTGCAATCATTTTCAAGAAGAAACTGAGTATTATCTGACAGAATTGCAGGGGTGTGAATACTTTTGGCCATGACTGTACATCTTGAAGTGTCATGGGGTTGAAGGTCAACTTGCAAAAACAAACAATTTATGAAACTGGTAAAGTGTCTTGTACTTTGTTGGACAAGCCAGTTAAAAGAGGAAAATCGAGGCTTTATTTTCTGCACGTAATATTTTTCTGCATTAGATATTTTTTTCTGCATACAGATTTTATATAAATGTATTTTTCTCCATCTGGTCTAGAGCTCTGGACAAGCCCTGGGCTCATTATTAACGCAAAACCTATTTCAGTCAATGTTCCAGAGTCCTGAACACCCAGAAGATAATGATTCTGCTCATCAGACAGGTAGAAGAATAACAGAAATGCTACATATAATTTGTTTGCCATATAATACATTCCACTCCTGCCACCTTCCTTGCAATGTAATGACATGGTGACTGGTGTGATTTGGCCTCTATGATCTTCAGTACACGCTTGGTCACACTCCTTAAGCCTTTAAATGGGAGTTATGCTGGATGAGTATGGATGGCCCATTCCTCTTGGGCAGTTATCAAATGTGGCCTATTAAGGAAAATGCCTCTGATACTAGATGGGGCAGAATATTACTGATTTGTTTCTGTTGCATATTATTACCCACTATGAATGTATTTATTTAATGGAATTTTGGAAATCAAAACGCTAATTCTAAATGCTGAGGGAGGCATAATTCCAGGCTGGGGGGTAAAGCCACATAGTACAGTAGTGACGTAGATTTGATGCAGTTTTTGCATAAACACATGTGCATTTTCTTACTTTAGGTGGTTTGACAGTGTCCTACTAGGAATACTTAAAATGGATTATTAAAGGGATACTGTCAGGTCCCCCATGCCCCCACAACCACCAGCATTTGTGTCTGTATATGTAAACACCCTGCCTAACAGTCCCTGTAGAACATTACCTACTTTTTCTAAAGATCTGTTTATGTATTTCTAAAGTCCGTTTATGATATCTAAGTGAGACCTTTGACTAATCAATTTGGTGTTAGTGCCCCCAGACCAGTCTGCCCTCTTAGCTATTATTACACGCCTGTGGTCTTGATAACATAACTTACAAGCGCCGGCATCATCGCAATTGCTATACTTACCTTGCACATGCGTGCGTCTTCTTCCCCTCGCATCATTGATCATCTAAAACATAGTATGTGCATCCCGGCTACAGAGAGGCGCACTGTGCAAAGTACTGCAGTGCGCATGCGCCGGGGCTCCTTGACCTTTCCTGACGCCTGCACACCGAGATACTTTGTTCTGCCCTTGTCGATGCTGGGGAGACTGTGTGGAAATATGGCGAAAATGTTTACAAATTTGCAATTTTCAAACTTTTAATTTTTATGCCCTTAAAGCAGAGATATCACAAAATAGTTAATAAATAACATTTCCCACATGTCAACTTTACATCAGCACAATTTTGGAAACATAATTTTGGGGGGTTAAACGGTTAAAAATTGATCAGCGATTTCTCATTTTTACAACAAAACTTACAAAACCATTTTGTTAGGGACCACCTCACATTTACAGTCACTTTGAGGGGTGTACATGACAGAAAATACCCAAAAGTGACACCATTGAAAAAACTGCACCCCTTAAGGTGCTCAAAACCACATTCAATAAGTTTAGTAACCCTTTATGTGCTTCATGGGAACTAAAGCAATGTGGAAGGAAAAAATTAACATTTAACTTTTTTTTTTACTTACAAACAATTTACTTCAGAACCTATTTTTTTTTTATTTTCACAACTGTAAAAAGAGAAAGTGAACCACAAAATTTGTTGTGCAATTTCTACTGAATATGCCGATACCCCATATGTGGAGGTGAACCACTGTTTTGGGCACACATCGGGGCTTGGAAGGGATGTAGTGATGTTTTAAAATGCAGACTTTCATGTAATGGTCTGCGGGCGTCACGTTGCGTTTGCAGAGCCCCTGATGTACCTAAACCGTAGAAACACCCCCAAGTGACCCCATTTAGGAAACTAGATCTCCCAAGGAGCTTATCTAGATGTGTAGTGAGCACTATGAACCCCCCAAGTGCTTCACAGAGGTTTATAACGTAGAGCCGTGAAAATAAAAAATCTAATTTTTTTCCACAAAAATGATTTTTTTTTAGCCCCCAATTTTTTATTTTCCCATTGTAATAGGAGAAATTGGACCCCAAAAGTTGTCTAATTTGTCCTAAGTACGCTGATGCCCCATATGTGCAGGTAAACCACTGTTTGGGCGCACAGCAGAGCTCAGAAGGGAGGAAGCACCATTTGACTTTTTGAACGCAAAACTGGCTGAAATCAATGGTGGCGCCATGTCGCGTTTGGAGACCCCCTGATGTACCTAAACAGTGGAAACCCCCCCAATTCTAACTCCAACCCTAACATCAACACACCCCTAATCCCTAACCATAACCCTAATCGCAACCCTAACCCCAACACACCCCTAACCACAAACCTAACCCTAATCCCAACTCTAACCCTAACTTTAGCCCCAACCCTAACCTCTCACCCTAATGGGAAAATAGAAATACATTTATTTTATTATTTTTCCATAGCTAAGGCGGTGATAAAAGGGCAATTTATTTACTATTTTTTTTATTTTGATCACTGTGATAGGGTCTATCACAGTGACCAAAATGTACCAATAGGAAAAATCTTCCTATTGTTGCTGGGTGCCGGCCGGCAGATCTCGGCGGACGCACTGCGCATGCGCCCGCCATTTTCTTACAGGAAGAAGACACCAGCACCTGTGGGGGGAAGCAGGAGGACCCAGGGACACCGGGAGACACTGGTATCGGCGGGTGGGGAGGGAGGGATCTGGGACCCTTTTTATCTGTCCTCTGATGTGCGATCACATCAGAGGACAGAGAAATTAAATGGCAAATCGCGTTTTGTTTTTTTGCGGTCGCCGTTATATGGTTAATGACGGCGTTCGCAACCCGGGGGTCGATAAAAACCGACCCTGATCATGTTCTCTGGGGTCTCGGCTACCCCCAGCAGCAAAGACTCTGGAGAAAATCCGAATCTGGTTGGCGCTATACACTTTTTCCACAGCGCTGTTAAGTAATGGCTCTGTGGTTTAAGTACCCTTAACATTAAGGGCGTATCGGCAGTCGTTAAGGGGTTAAAAACCTGGTGACAGGTTTACTTTAAAAGACTAACTTTGCCAGATAAAAGCTATCAAAAGCTGCATGTATTGGGCTCAGCCTACGTAATTAAAGTTTTTTGCTTCTTTAGAGTCCACATTCAAATCCTGTTTTTGTGGCTGTTCAGAAGGAAGCCCAGGATGGAGTCAGGAATGGGGGCTTAGTGGTCTGAACCCAGGCTTAGACAGAATTGTGTAAGATCAGACTGATGCGTAACTATTTAGCGCTTGCTGTAGACTAACCTTGTGGTAAATTAGACTAATCAGTCTTTTTATACTGTTTCACAGAAGCGCTTTTGAAAAGTTGGAGTACAGAAACACAGGCAATAGACTGTACAGAGACCAGCACAACGGACCCTCCTTCTGTGGTTATGCCTGTTATTAACTCCAGCACTATGTCCGAAGCTTCCCTGCAGTCTGCTCCTAGCACAGCGTCCATACCTTTACCATCTGGCTCCGTAGGATGTGGGACTCAGTCAGCACCCGCCGTGTCCAGCACAGCACCACAGCCTCTGGAAGTGCCTATTCCTAATGGGAGTCATTTCACAGCTACCCAGGAGAACTACATTACGCCACAGGCCTCACAGCCCTTAGTAGAGGGATTAACTGTGGTTGCAGGACCCAGTCTTCCTATAGGAGCCACTTCGGACACCGTTTTGCCAACGCTGGTGCAGGCTGCCGTTTCCAGTGCCAGTACAGTACTGGGCAGCAACCCTGCAATAACGTTAACACAGACTCCCAATGCTGCCATCTTGCAACCCAGCCTAGTGATGGATGAGCAAAACATTCAGTGGATCTTAAATGGAACGTCACAAAACAATGAGCGATCAGTAAGTACTAATTCATTACAGTTGCAATTAAAATGGGGGAAAATTTTTTTTTATCTGGGATCTGTTTATCCAGAACCAAATTCAAACACAGAACTATAGTATCTGAAGGACAGAAATGATCGGAAATTACTGTTTGAAAACAAACTTACGATATATTTTGTGCTAACCTTTTTATTAAAGGTTTGTTACCGTTTTAGTGATGTTTTTATACTTCTTTATTACCATCTGATTTCATTGATACTTAAAGGGGTTATTCTTTGTCCAATGAAAAATTATATAATTTTCCCTTATACCCTCTTACAAATTCTTTGGGGTTTTCAAGATTTTCATTTGCTTTGCTTTAATAGGAACCCTGCTTCCTGCAGGAGGGAACAGTCTGGACTGATTTGTAAAATGTTTGTTTTTAGTGGTGCACTTGGCTGGTTGTGTCGAATGGCAAACCCCTCTGAGCTGATTGTGAGAGGCTGAGTTAAAAGGAATCTGTCACCAGGTTTTTGTACTCTATCTGAGAGCAGCATGATCAGCCGCTGCCACATCTTCTATCTATGAAACAAGACCTTGTCAGGACGCGGAGATAAAAGCAGTGAGTAATATCAGCGCTGCCCCACAGCTTCCAGCACCGCCCTCAAACTGATTGTCAGCAGGGGGCGGTGATGGAAGCAGTGAGTGACACCAAATCCGCCGCCCTGATGACTCTTTATTTGTGGACGGTGGTAGGAGCTGTGGGGCAGCTCACTGCTGCTATCTCCACCCCCTGACAACCTCTTGTTTCACATAAGCAGTGGCTGTGAACATAGAAGCAGCGCGCTGGCGCTGCACTCGCCTCTCTCGAATCATCTATTACCGTTGATCTAGGACAGCTATAGTGCCACTGCACTCTGCAGAGGCAAAGCAGTATAAGTGAATGCACAGTTATGGAGCAGCTGAGCTCTGATGTTGGTGGTCCGTGCTGTCAATCGTCAGTAGCACATCACCCCCAATAAGCAGGGTGGTGAGGGAGCGGTGCCCTCCTGCAAAAGGTGAGAAAATTGAAGTATTAATCTAAAATGCCTATGGGCACAATGAAATGCATTCCTTTCATCTTAGTTAGGTCTGCCATCTTAAGAGATGCATTATAGGAGCCTTTTGAAATAGTTAACTTTACTTGTACATAAACTTCATTAAAAAAAAAAAGAGAACAATTGCTTTGCCCGAATAATAAACTTTTATTTCTGCACACAGCAGCAAGCTCCAAAGGTAGAGAAGGTGTTCTTCACCACTACAGTCCCACTTTCCAGCACTGGAGGTATGTCCGAAAACGTTTGTCTGCATATAACTTGTTTTATTGAAAATTATACAAGATAACAAGGTTACATAATCTCACCAAATATCCTAAAAGTATAGTGAAAAAACGGAACACTGTTAGAACCATGTAAATGATGTTTGCGCAGAAGGTAGTGAGGAGCGTTTTGTGTATTTTAACATTTTTAAATCCTGCAATGCATATGTACTGAGAAGCTGTCAGGGGACACATGCTGCCTGAACCACTGCTAGCGTGAACCTGTAACGGGCTCCCTCATTACAAACAGTTTTTACCCTGATAGATAAATGAGCCACAAAAACTGTCTTCGAAAAACCAGTCTAAAGCAGCACTAATTTATCTTCCAGCAGGATCCACTGTGCTAAATTAGTCACATTTTAAGACTATCTTGTATATTGTAAAAAGCTTTAGCAGTTTTAATTTTATCTGCCCCATAGTTCGAAAACAAGCAAGGAATAAGGAGGAACCACATCAGCTTGACTCGTCGTGATTGTCATGTATTTTCCTACATATAGGAGGAGACTTGTCTATCAAGATGAGCAGCGAGTCGCCCCCATTATGCTTCTATCAGTTCCTGGCTCATTTTTTAACAATATTGTAGGTAAAGCTTAGCAGTTTGTAACCAGGGAGCCGGACCTGACCGTTTTAATGTTTGTTTTTTTTATGTTCTTTGTTTCAGCAGCATGATTTCCCCATGAGGTATTGTTAGAGAGCTTCTCTACCTATAGTGGGGGGGGGGGAATGCAAGAAAAAAAAAATAGCTATCCCAAGAACATTTTTCATCTCCCACATTCCCCTGCCCTCCCAAGAAGAAAAAACCCACCACATTCAAAAATTGCAATCTGTATAAAGTTTTCAATAACTTCCTAAAGATCTTAATGTAGCAAAAGTGTGAATTAGCAATTTTGACTCATCTGGATGAAAATTACTGAAGTGTGTTTGAGTTCTGTCTGCACATACCCTTAAAGGGAACCTGTCACTAGGTTTTCCCTATATAAAGTAAATCCATCACATTTTAAGCCGGGTGCCCATGATCCGGAAGTAGCAGTGCTTTGGCATGACTGTATGCGCTTTGGTATGATCGCTGCGTCACAACACGTGCCTGGAGAACCTGTGTGTTGTGACTGTCACACAGCCACGACCCACGCAGCTGTGCGCCTGACACCTGATTATCGTGAGCGCTCTAGGTAACCGGGTTCCCGCTGCAGCGATTCGGTAAGCTCTATTAGCGAGCCAAATAAGGACGGATCCCATGATATTCGCTCATGTCTAGTCTCCTCCGCCATCCACAGAGTCTGTTTGACTCGAGCGCCTTCACTGTAGAGAACCAATGCTGCGCAGATGTATCAGACTGGGTGATGTAGGAGTTGTCAGTCACATCAGTCAAGTTGGAATGCCGTTTAAAAAGACTTAAAGGTGGCGGATGTAGTTTCTACAGTGGAAACCTGATGACAGATTCCCCTTAACCTCTTCTGTCAGATTGTTATGCTGTTTGCTCAAGAACTAATTGGCCCTAGCTATGTTTAGACAGGTAATGGTCAGAGGCGTTAGATTCTCAATGCTAGCAACTGTGCAGTCTGAATGATTTCATTTTTAGCAGTTACTTTACTGGTAATTTTCTTACATTAGGGTGGAGGGCACCTGCCAAGTACACCACATGTCCACTCTAATTCTAGATTCTTTTTGTGGCTTTCTTTTTCAGTTAATGCCGTACAGCAGATTGGCCTGAGCCTTCCTGTTATCATCATAAAACAAGAAGAGTCCTGTCAGTGTCAGTGTGCCTGCAGAGACGCTGTTAAAGACACCTCTACAAAGCGCAAAAGAAGTTCCACATCAGAATCGAACTCTGACCCCAAACCAGCAGCTGATCCCCCTCCTCCTGACACTGTACCCCTTCCACCGTCACCCTGTGAAGGAAGCAGTGGACATTTATTGAACTCTGCAGACTCTCAGCCATGGACACCTTCTTCTATAGACATCTCAGACTTCCTGTCCCTCCAGAGTCCGGAGAATTCCTCCTCTCTGGTCCCTGTGGAAGCCTTACTGCAAGGAGATGACATCAGCCTTAGCGGTTTTTCTAAATAGACTGTTAATCAGCCAATGGACTGTTATTTTGGATATTTTTGTAGTCTTCTTACTTCCAACACTCAGCACCTGTCTCTGGCTACATAACACAACTGACGACTCTACATTCAATGCATTTTAATTCTTGGTAGATAAGCAGAGTCCTCTTATTGTATAGAGGCTCACGATGGAAGGAAAGTAGCAGCTTTACCTTGTGACGCTGATGAGGGTTGTCAGCCGGGTGCACGGTAACCCATTGCTTTATTGCACTATACGTCACTTTTGTGTAATTTCAGGGGAAAATATATATATATATATTTTAAGACATAGGTAAGTCACTGGAGTTCGTTTTATGAGATGTTGTTACTAGACATTTTACAATGGGCCAGATATATAAAAGAGACCACGTTTTAGTATTGGCTTTATTTTCATCATTTCATCAGAAGATGCTGGAAACTTACCTGGGTTCATGTTGCATTCGTGGAACTACCCTACGTTGTCCGTCTCCTCTCTTGGCATTTAATATTCTAAATACCCAGCTATAGGAAATTGAAAGTCTGATTCTGAAAAATACATTGCAGCCAAGCCCAGGGTTGACAATAACATTATAGGATCGCAATCAAATGCTTCCACCACTAAGCGCGCGGAGATGCATGTGTCCACTGTATGACACTTAGCGCACCTCTAGGATTAGCCTGTAACTAGTACAGACATGGGAGATGCCCTCCGTGGATGCTTTCCGAATGAAAACATGACATAGAATATGTACAATCAACTAAACTAGCTCTGCTGCATCCTTTACTGAGCGGTTTCTGAACAGTAACAACCCTAAATAGGTAACGCTTAATAAATGATGCAGCAACTCTGGGTTTGTGGAAAGCGCTAGATATCACATTTTCATTCCGAGAGTGGTGGGATCCCACATCCCGGAAGTTGGGGCCTTACTTTTGCTACAAACTTGGGGACACTTGCCAGCATTTTTCAATAGATGTTAAAAAAATAAAATCACCAAATCTGGAGCTGCCCAATGATTGTGGTTTTTTTTTTTTTGTTTTGTTTTTTTTTAGAAAAAGGGTAGCAACAGATTGGTGATGTACTCTTCAACAAGAAGAACTGAAAATTCTAATTAAAGTCATTAACTTAACAATGTTAGATGTTTTCTGTATTTTCTGTGTAAAAGTATGACCCTATGGCTCAGCGGCTCTCGGGAGAATACAACTTTCCCGGGAGTGCAATTGTTAATATTGCTGTAAGGAATTATTCAGGGACTTGTTTCATTGTTACATTGTGCCTTTCATTGCCAGTAAAATGTGAAAGTGGAAAGCTCTTTCTTGCCATAGTCAATATGCCCTATACTAAATGTATTTCTGCTGCTCCGTCGCTTTCACAACAAGCTGTCTGCGTCCGTGGTAATGCTACCACTACAAAGGATTCACAAGTGGCAGATATGTTGCTGTAATGAGGTACATCTGAATGTGGGGTTTTCCCTACTAGTCACTGATATTTCTGCATTTAATCTGCATATGTGAAAATACCCTTTGGGATGTGATGCACAAGTTGCCTAACATCCGTGAGATCTATTAATAATTATAATCTTTATTTTTATATAGCGCTCACATATTCCACAGCGCTTTACAGTTTTGCACACATTATCAAAATTATTAAAAGGCTCATATTAATCAAACCAACAGGTAATATGTGGCAAATGTCTTGCAGTGGCTTAGTGGATCTTCTGTTTGTGCCAAAATAGAGCAGCGCAACATTAAAGGATTAGGTAAAAAAAAAAAAAAAAAAAAAAGCCTTATTCACAGGATAGGAGATTCATTGCTATTTGCTGTGGGGTTCCCACTTCTGTAGCCCTGTCCTGAATGGAGCAGAGGTCTGCATGCTCGTACTCCGCTCCATTCATTGTTAATGAGACTATAAAGCAAAGTATAGCTTTCGGCTTTCTTCAGCAGTTCAATAGATTAAGAATGGAGCGAAGGTCGAGCATGTGCACTCCTGGCTCCATTCAAGACTCCCAATCTTGGAATCAACAATCGAATCCTGAGCGATCAATAAGTTTTTCCCTGTCCTATGGATTTTGGGGGGAATAACCCTTTGACGTTAAACTTGTGTTATCTTGCTTATGGCTGACTACAAATTCTTGATGATGAAATACTATTAGATGTTACAGGGGTGTTCTCGAGTTTAAAAGGTTTCCCCTATCCACGTTCCGATTGCTGGGGGTCTGATCTCTGTGGCCAACCACTGATCTGAGAACTGGAGCTCTCAGATCCCCGGCTGGATGGGGCGGAGGTCATTCATGCGCTCTACTGCTCCATTCATTCTTAATGGGAGCGTCAGAGATTGCAGACCACAGTGCTCGGCTGATCTTCAGCACTCCTATTAGAATGAAAGGAAAGGCAGGGAGTGGTGCTGATTATGTGGCGTCCCCACATACCTGTCAGGACGTGTGCACAATGGGCAGTTATCAAGCACGAGCACGGTTCATGCATGGCAAGTACGTGGGGGGACGCAATGTCATTGGCACTGCTCACTACCCAATGTGGAAGTGTGTCCTGTCAAACAAGGCTTTTACAGACAATTTGCAAGAAAAAAAAACTACATTATAAACGTACATTTGTTTTTCCCTTGTCCTGACAACAAGGTGTTGCAGATTTCTAGCTGCCTTATATAAAGTAAGCAGACTGATGTGAGAATGGAGTCATTTTTTTTTAACACCGTGATGTATGCACAGTACATGACATGGATTCCATTCTGTCACGTTGAATCCTTGAGAAGTGTAACAAGGCACTGATGACATCAGTCTGATACAGTGTATCGGGTCCTACTATAGTTTCCTCTACGCTTTTATACTTTAAATTCAACAGAAAAAGAAACATTAGGCTCCCTGTTGACAGGTATTTTTCCCCAGAAGCGTAATACACCACCTTATGGAGGCACATAAAGTGCCTATTGCTAATAAAAGTAGCAGTACTCTTTACCCAAGGCCCCCCTTATGTCACCTTTTGGACCCCTGTGGGTTTCTGTACTTTCTGCTTAATCTGGATGGACATGTGAACACAGCAGCCAAAAAGAACATAGTAAGTCATTGGTTGCTGCAATTGAACCAGATGAAGCTGGAAGTACAGAGAACAGTGGTGAACTGGGGTATGATAAGCTGAGAATTACTAGTTTTAACCCTGTACATCATTCTAAACAGTTGAAAAAATAAAATCTTGATGGGTCAGCAAAATGTGGAGATGAAAAGTTCTAGACAGACACTAGCTAGGTATTGGATATATTACTTGACTGATATTTTTCTTCACTGTTACAACCGAGCATGGTAGACACATTCTAATAAGGCCGGCGTTGTTCACGTTCCTGGAGTCAGACACTTCTGATTAAAGAGGTGCAGTCCTCTTCATGAATCTGGAATTTCTGATGATTGTCATGCATCTCGCCAGTAATCTTACTCCATTCCGGTACAGGAATGAGATTTCTGGTGTAGGGAACGCCACAGTTCGTCATGACTTAGACAAGCTGTGGCTTCCCACCCCAGGTCCAACCGTTTCCTTGGAGCTGGGAGGAACTGGCTTGAAAATGTCAAAAGTCAGAAACTTTTGTCGCAACTCTTGTGTTGCACCTAAAATTTTGCAACTGTTAAAAGATTTTATGCCAGAATTCTGTCTTGAAAGCTTTGCTGAGTTGGGCCAATAAGCCACGATTCATCAAGACTGGTGATTTTCTTGCCGGTCTAGCTGAAGGTGGTGTGGTGGAGTCAAATGTTCTGGATTCCTGTGAGGCCGGTTTCACACGTCAGTGGCTCCGGTACGTGAGGTGACAGTTTCCTCACGTACCGGAGCCACTGACACACGTAGACAGTTAAATGAATGCATCTGTGCAGATGTCATTGATTTTTTGCGGACCGTGTCTCCGTGTGCCAAACACGGAGACATGTCAGTGTTCGTGGGAGCGCACGGATTACACGGACCCATTAAAGTCAATGGGTCCGTGTAAAACACGTACCGCACACGGACTTTGTCCGTGTGCCGTGCCGGAGACAGCGCTACTGTAAGCGCTGTCCCCCCCCCCACTGGTGCTGAAGACACGATTCATATCTTCCCTGCAGCAGCGTTTGCTGTAGAGAAGATATGAATAATCATGTTTAAAATAAAGATCCATGGCCCATACCCCGCTCCCACCCCCTGTGCGCCCCCTTCCCAAAACCCCCCTGCTGTTATTAACATACTCACCCGGCTCCCTCGCTGGCTGGCGCTGCTTCCTGTCCTGGCCGCACCCTCTACTGTATGAGCGATCACGTGGGGCCGCCCATTACAATCATGAATATGCGGCTCCATGGAGCTTTATTTTAAACACGATTATTCATATCTTCTCTACAGCAAACGCTGCTGCAGGGAAGATATGAATCGCGGCTTCAGCACCAGATGCAGGGGACAGCGCTAAACTTTAGCGCTGTCTCCTGCACGGTGCGTGTGGTACCCAGTGGGCACACGGGCGGCACACATGTGCCGCACTGATGTGCCACAGAAACGCACCAGCACACGGACACGGATAATTCCGGTACCGGAATTATCTGGACGTGTGAGACTGCCCTAAAGGTGCACATCTCTTCATGAATCTGGAGTGTCTGACGAGCGGCATCCGCCATGCCAGAAATCTTACTCCAGTCAGTGACAGATTTCCGCTGTAGGGAATACCATAGCTTCTCATGAATTGGACATGGCATAAAAGGTTTCATGAATCGGGGCCTTAGTGAGGGTGAGGAATAAAAGCAAGGCCTTTTATTAAATGCCCTTAGTTTCACATATGTCTACGAAGAACGTGGCTCATGTCAGGAGAAGCGGGCTGGGTCTTCCGACACTAGAATATTGTTTTAAGCCATAATACAATCCAGCCTAAAGTCTGTTTCATACATGCCTGCAAGTAGAAAACCACACTCGCAACTTTCAAATCTGATATTTATTGATCATTCATAGTCGAAAGATGGAACATTGAGATGTTCTGATATCATTTATTCATTTCCATGTTACAACCATGAATGATAAATGATATTGCGTTCGTCAGTGGCGAGTACTAGTTTAATCTTGTAGAATAGTTAATTATACAATATATCAAGAACCATGTATGAGTAATGCCAGCATTTTCTACTATTCAGTTGTATTATGGACAGAATACCCAGATCCCATGTAACCGTGTAGTTATCAAAGTTTGGTTTAGTACAGTAGAATGGAGACTTTAAGTGCTCTAAGTTATGAGCCCATAACACAGCCCTGGGGAGCCTACTGAGAAGACCAGTGTGCCCACCAACCCATACTTATACTTCATGTGCACATCTATAACACAAGGAGACTAGTGATGAGCGAGTGTACTGGTTGCTCGGGTTTTCCCGAGCATGCTCGGGTGACCTCCAAGTGTTTATGACTGCTCGGAGATTTAGTTTTCATCGCGGCAGCTGAATGATTTACAGCTATTAGCCAGGCTGAGCACATGTGGGGGTTGCCTGGTTGCTAGGTAATCCCCACATGTAATCAAGCAGGCTAGTAACTGTAAATCATTCAGCTCCCGCTATGAAAACTAAATCTCCAAGCAGTCATAAACACTCGGAGGTCACCCAAGCAACGAGTATACTCGCTCATCACTAAAGGAGACGCATCAGAGATGAGCCTCCTACATTATCTGTGCTGCTATGTTTTATTATTTGCATTGAGTAAATAAATGCTCCTCCTCCGCTCCATTCATTGGAGTAAATGCTGCTTTTATAGGTTTGAATTAAGATTCCCACAGTCTAATGCTATCAGCCAGTGTACAAAAGAGAAGAATGTTTATAAGAAAAACACCTCTAAAATACAGAAACACATTTTCTAAAGTATATACAATGTACAGGTCATTTTACAAAATAAAACCTATAATTCCACTTCTTAAAAATGTGTATTTTTTTCTTAAACTTATTTTTATTTTTTTTTATTAATTAATGCTATGTTCCCATCAGATGAAAATGCCATCTGAAATTTGGGTAAACACTGGCCATTCATCAAGACTAGCGTTTCTCCAGTCTTGTGTGCTGCAGTAAGATGCGCTTACTTCATTAGACTATACACGACAATTAATGAATTTGGCACATCTTTCAACATATAAGTGTGATATAACATTCTTCTTGCCGTGTTTTTCTAAGTCATACATCTAAATAAATCGTATAGATAATGTTATTCAGTATCTCCAGACTATTACTGAACAAAGCCCACCATACCAAGACCAGTATTACCAATATCATCACATACAAAAGACCAATACCATCACAACATGCCACCATACCGATTAATATAATGATCACTATACGAACACTAAGATTATCCTCATATAATGACTATATATTGGAATCTACTATATAATTGTCTAAGGGTCACTTCCGTCTTTCTGTCTTTCCTTCTTTCTGTCACGGATATTCATTGGACGCGGCCTCTGTCTGTCATGGAAATCCAAGTCGGTGAATGGTCGCGGCAAAACAGCAACGACCAATCAGCGACGGCCACAGTCTGGAAGAAAATGGCCGCTCCTTACTCCCCGCAGTCAGTACCCGGCTCCCGCATACTCCCCTCCAGTCACCGCTCACACAGGGTTAATGCCGGCAGTAACAGACCGCGTTATGCCGCGGGTAACGCACTCCGTAACCGCTGCTATTAACCCTGTGTCCCCAACTTTTTACTATTGATGCTGCCTATGCGGCATCAATAGTAAAAAAAATGTAATGTTAAAAATAATAAACAAAAAAACCTGCTATTTTTACCCTCCGTAGTCCACCGAGCTGCACGCGCCTGCCGCCATCCGTTCCCGGCGATGCATTGCGAAATTACCCAGAAGGCTTAGCGGTCTCGTGAGACCGCTAAGTCATCTGGGTAATTTCGCAATGCATCCTGGGAACGGAAGATGGCGGCAGCCGGGCGAGTATCGCCGGAGCTTCGCTGGATCCCAGGGGGTGAGTATATAACTATTTTTTATTTTAATGATTTTTTTAACAGGGATATGGTGCCCACACTGCTGTATACTACGTGGGCAGTATTATATACCGCGTGGCTGCTATATACTACATGGCCAGTGTTATATACTCCTTGGGCTGTGCTATATATGATGTGGCCACTGTTATATACTGCGTGGGCAGTGTTATATACTACGTGGCTGCTATATATAATGCGTGGGCTGTGTTATATAGTACGTGGCTGTGTTATATATTGCGTGGCCTGTATTAACGGATCGGGTATTCTACAATATGTATGTCTATAGCGGCTACATAGTATATGGCACAGGCCACATAGTATTTGTCTGCTATATACTACATGGCTCCTATATACTACGTGGCCTGTGCTATATACTATGTGGCTGCTATATACATACATAAATAAATACATATTCTAGAATACCCGATGTGTTAGAATCGGGCCACCATCTAGTGTATCCATATACACAGTATTTCAGAGACTTAACAGTGATGTCTCCAAATGTAGTCATTAATTTTCCTTTTCATTTGGCGCAGACTGCTATGACTTCCTCCAGCCACGACTTGTCTTTGTAGAATGTAAAACAGATAATTCTTTGGTTCAAAAGCAAAGAAAGATCACTTCTAGAGACTCAGACCACTTCTCCCTAATTCTACAGTAACAATATTCCTAAAAAAAAAACTACAATAGTGCTGCCACCCATATAGTAGTAATGCTTATCTTCTTTGTGCCCAAATACAGTAGAATACATTTGTCCCACTATGGCACCTATACAGTAGTATTGTCCACCTATTGAGCCTCTCTCCAGGGTAACGGCTCTCTTTGTGACCCCCTATATAGTAGCATTACCCTTTGTAGCCCCATACATTAGTAATGCCCTCCTATGTGTCCCCCATGCAGTAATTTTGCCCACATACATTATCAACATCCCCTTGTGGCTCCCAAACCAAAAATGAATATCTCCTTTTGTGGCCGCCATACATTAATAATGTCTCCCCCTATATGACTACTAGCATATGGTAATATCCCACATTAAATCCCCATATAGTAATACCCTCTGTGTGGTCCCATATAGTAATGGTCACCATATATTAATACTCCTATTATACCCTCCTATGCAGCCCTCATACAGTAATATTGCCCACACCCACCCAATGTGGCCCACCATCTAGATACAATGCTCCAATTGTGTCACAGTGGCCTGCCCCCACAAGGCTCCTCAAACTACTTACAAAAAAAAACAACCAAACAGAGAGGCACCAAATCCATCATGTGAAAAGGGCTTCTTAGTGAATTTGGCGCCTTGTACTCCTTCGAGAGTTGCGTAGTGCACTATGGCGGTCTTGATGAATTGGACCCTGAATGCTTAATGGGAGACTCTGTAGTTACTTTGTCCTGAGCTGATGCTGGCTATACGTTCTGCTTAGTCCGATTGGTGAAACATGTTTAAAATGATGCGGAACTATCATAAAAGTGGTCTTCTCAAAGAGGGTCAGCATACTTGGGATATAAGGGATTAAAAAAGTCTGTCAAAATCTGCTCTAGATTAGGGATTGTGGCGTTACTGTACTTTACATCCATCAGCTACGTTTCCCTTTCTCTGACTAAATTGCTTCCAACTTGTTTTTTTTTTTTTACTGACATAAGTGACAGCGGATGAGATTGTTCACTACTGGTGATGAGTGAACGTGGTAGGATAAGGTGTTATCTGAGCATGCTTGTGTGCTAACCGAATGTCTTCGGCGTGCTTGAAAAATATGATCGGGTCCCCGCGGCTGCATGTCTCGAGGCTATTCGACATCCGCAACACATGCATGAACTGGTAACAGGCAATCCCTGCATGTGTTACAGCTGTAGAACAGCCTCGAGACATGCAGCCGCGGGGACCCGATCATATTTTTCAAGCACGCCGAAGACATTCGGTTAGCACACGAGCATGCGAAGATAAAACCTTTTCACAGTTCGCTCATCACTATTCACTAATTATCTCCCTCCAAACATAGAAGGAAAATGCCTATTCAGCTGAGCCAAAGAGATGTGTTTTTCCGGAAGATAGCAGTTCCCCTGTCTGTTTTAACAGAGACAATACTAAAGATAAGGTTACACAACTGCTCTGTAGAGATGACACATAACATGCAACACATCAATCTTTTAAAAAGCCGGATCTCTTCATCTGCACAAAACGTTAAGTGAACACATTGTCCCCATGGCAGCTGTCACCCAAATGAGCATTCATCATATCGTCTCTGGAAAAAAAAAAAAAAGGCACTCCGAACATTACCATGAAAAAAAACAAAAAACTATTGGTTCCCTTAAAGGGTTTGACAGGGATTTACATATTGCAAGGAAGAGGGAAAAAACCCACCAATAACTGTAAGCACACGGTCATCTACATATAAATGTAACGTATTGGATATAAAGTGCCATATTAAAATCAATTAAAAACACAAAACAGCCCACAAGAATGGAATACAAAAATAGTATTCGGTAGTTGGAAATAAGATAAGTATGCTGAAGGCATACAGGAAAAAAAGGGGCCACGGTCATTAATAAGAACCAATGTATCACACCTAGTATCAATATTATGAAAGACATAAATATTAAATGAGAACCAGTAAAGTGCAAGTGTGCACAATATATTTCAAAACAACGTATTGCATAAATTGCAAGACCACAGATATTGGACAGAAAGTGATAGACGTATCTAAATAGCTGATTGATGTAGCAAAGTACTTAGCTCAAGTCCATAATATGGGAACCAAATACCAAGGTAAGGGCTCACTCACACTGGAGTATAACATGTCTGAGGATTTATCGGATAGCACGCAGCCCAGTGATGTACTATGGGGCAGTGCAGATCAGTGATTATTTTCTTATGCCGATTCGACAAGAGAAAACCATCACACCATGCTGGAGGATGGTGCGTGTGAAACATCGGACTGCACTCGGATGCCCTCCCCTGAAGAAGCCGCCTTACAGCAGCGATACGTATGGGGGCTTGCCTCCACCTGCATCCTTACTCTTATGGCAGGGTCGTATGCACAGTTGGATCTAATTATCGGATTCCACTCGACCGTGCAAGTCCATGTGTGCATGAAAAACATCCGGACCACGCAGATTTCCACAGATTGACAACATGGAGAAGATGGAGACAAATCGCATCACACTATGATCAAGCTCTGATCAGAGTGTGATTACTATAATTGGCCCGATTCTCTGATGAGTGAATAACGCTGGTGTGACCCTGGTCTATAGAGGCAGCCAATCACACGATGAACGAGAAAAATGTTCATTCAGCAGGTGAAAAGATTTAAGCTTGCCAGTCAGCGGTTATTTAACATCCACAAATGAGCCGTGCACATCCAGTCTACAGCCAAGTTCAGATGTCTGTGTAGGAACCGCATAGATGGGCCCGCAGGTGTCCTCACCCGAACTACACCTCCTACACATGTATGTGGCAGTTGCGATCAGATCAGGAAACCCATGGTCAGTCTACACATTATGGTCCGAACACAGATGTCTGAATTTAGCTTAACCCCTTAGTGACAGAGCCAATTTGGTACTTAATGACCGAGCCAATTTTTGCAATTCTGACCACTGTCACTTTATGAGGTTATAACTCTGGAACGCTTCAACGGATCCCGCTGATTCTGAGATTGTTTTTTCGTGACATATTGTACTTCATGTTAGTGGTAAAATTTATTCGATATTACTTGCGATTATTTATGAAAAAAACGGAAATATGGCGAAAATTTTTAAAATTTTGCAATTTTCAAACTTTGTATTTTTATGCCCTTAAATCAGAGAGATATGTCACGAAAAATAGTTAATAAATAACATTTCCCACATGTCTACTTTACATCAGCACAATTTTGGAAACAAAATTTTTTTTTGTTAGGGAGTTATAAGGGTTAAAAGTTGACCAGCAATTTCTCATTTTTACAACACCATTTTTTTTTAGGGACCACATCACATTTGAAGTCATTTTGAGGGGTCTATATGATAGAAAATAATGAAGTGTGACACCATTCTAAAAACTACACCCCTCAAGGTTCTCAAAACCACATTCAAGAAGTTTATTAACCCTTTACGTGCTTCACAGGAACTGAAACAATGTGGAAGGAAAAAATGAACATTTAACTTTTTTTTGCAAACATCTTAATTCAGAACCATTTTTTTTATTTTCACAAGTGTAAAAACAGAAATGTAACCATAAATTTTGTTATGCAATTTCTCCTGAATACTCCAATACCCCATATGTGGGGGTAAACCACTGTTAGGGCACACCGCAGAACTTAGAAGTGAAGGAGCGCCGTTTTACTTTTTCAATGTAGAATTGGCTGGAATTGAGATTGGACGCCATGTCGCGTTTGGAGAGCCCCTGATGTGCCTAAACAGAGGAAACCCCCCACAAGTGACACCATTTTGGAAACTAGACCCCTTAAGGAACTTATCTAGATGTGTGGCGAGCACTTTGAACCCCCATGTGCTTCACAGAAGTTTATAACGTAGAGCCGTGAAAAAAAAAAATCGCATTTTTTCTACAAAAATGATCTTTTTGCCCACAAATTTTTATTTTCACAAGGGTAACAGGAGAAATTAGACCACAAAAGTTGTTGTGCAATTTCTCCTGAGTACGCTGATACCCAATATGTGGGGGTAAACCACTGTTAGGGCGCACCGCAGAGCTTGGAAGAGAAGGAGTGCCGTTTTACTTTTTCAATGTAGAATTGGCTGGAATTGAGATCGGACGCCATGTCGCGTTTGGAGAGCCCCTGATGTGCCTAAACAGTAGAAATCCCCCACAAGTGACCCCATTTTGGAAACTAGACCCCCCATGGAACTTATCTAGATGTGTGGTGAGAACCTTGAATGCCCAAGTGCTTCACAGAAGTTTATAATGCAGAGCCGTGAAAATAAAAAATATTTTTTTTTTCCACAAAAAAGATATTGTAGCCCCCAAGTTTTTATTTTTACAAGGGTAGCAAGAGAAATTGGACCCCAAAAGTTGTTGTCCAATTTGTCTTGAGTATGCTGGTACCCCATATGTGGGGGTAAACCACTGTTTGGGCGCACGGCAGAGCTCGGAAGGAAGGAGCGCCGTTTTGGAATGCAGACTTTGATAGAATGGTCTGCGGGTATTATGTTGCATTTGCAGAGCCCCTGATGTACCTAACCAGTAGAAACCCTCCACAAGTGACCCCATTTTGGAAACTAGACCCCCAAGGAACTTATCTAGATGTGTGGTGAGAACTTTGAATGCCCAAGTGCTTCACAGAAGTTTAGAATGCAGAGTCGTGAAAATAAAAAATATTTTTTTTTTCACAAAAAAGATTTTGTAGCCCCCAAGTTTTTATTTTCACAAGGGTAACAGGAGAAATTGGACTGCAATAGTTGTTGTCCAATTTATCCCGAGTACGCTGATGTGCCATATGTGGGGGTAAACCACTGTTTGGGCGCACGGCAGAGCTCGGAAGGGAAGGAGCGCCTTTTTGGAATGCAGACTTTGATAGAATGGTCTGTGGGCATTATGTTGCGATTGCAGAGCCCCTGATATACCTAAACTGTAGTAACCCCCCACAAGTGACCCCATTTTGGAAACTAGACCCCCCAAGGAACTTATCTAGATGTGTGGTGAGAACTTTGAATGCCCAAGTGCTTCACAGAAGTTTAGAATGCAGAGTCGTGAAAATAAAAAATATTTTTTTTTTTCACAAAAAAGATTTTGTAGCCCCCAAGTTTTTATTTTCACAAGGGTAACAAGAGAAATTGGACCCCAGAAGTTGTTGTCCAATTTATCCCGAGTACGCTGATGCCCCATATGTGGGGGTAACCCACTGTTTGGGCGCACGGCAGAGCTCAGAAGGGAGGGAGCACCATTTGACTTTTTGAGCGCAAAATTGGCTGTCGTGTTTGGAGACCCCCTGATGTACCTAAACAGTGGAAACCCCCAATTCTAGCTCCAACCCCTAACCCTAATCCCAACCTGATCCATAATCCTAATCACTAACCCTAACCATAATCACAACCCTTACCCCAAAACAACCCTAATGTCAACCCTAACCATAACCCTAATCAAAACCCTAAATCCAACACACCCCTAATCCTAATCTCAACCCTAACCTCAAACCTAACCCTAATCCCAATACACCCCTAATCACAACCCTAACCTTAACCCTAATCCCAAACCTAACCCTAATCCCAAGCGTAACCCTAATGCCAACCCTAACCCTAATACCAACCCTAATCCAAACCCTAAACCTAATCCCAGCTCTAACCCTAACTTTAGCCCCAACCCTAGCCCTAACTTTAGCCCCAACCCTAACCCTAGCCCTAAGGCTACTTTCACACTTGCGTTGTTTGGCATTCCGTCGCAATCCGTCGTTTTGGACAAGAAACGGATCCTGCAAATGTGCCCGCAAGATGCGTTTTTTGCCCATAGTATTGCCGACGGATCGTGACGGATGGCCACACGTCGCGTCCGTCGTGCACTGGATCAGTTGTGTTTTGGCGGAGCGTCGGCACAAAAAAAGTTCAATGAAACGTTTTTTTGTACGTCGCATCCGCCATTTCTGACCGCGCATGCGTGGCCGTAACTCCGCCCCCTCCTCCCCAGGACATAGATTGGGCAGCGGATGCGTTGAAAAACTACAGCTGCTGCCCACGTTGTGCACAATTTTCACAACGTGCGTCGGTATGTCGGGCCGACGCATTGCGACGGCCCCGTACCGACGTAAGTGTGAAAGAAGCCTAACCCTAAATTTAGCCCCAACCCTAACCCTAAATTTAGCCCCAACCCTAACCCTAAATTTAGCCCTAACCCTAGCCCTAACCCTACCCCTAACCCTAGCCCTACCCCTAACCTAACCCTACCCCTAACCTAACCCTACCCCAACCCTACCCCTAACCCTAACCTAACCCTAGCCGTAACCCTACCCCTAACCTAACCCTACCCCTAACCTAACCCTAGCCGTAACCCTACCCCTAACCTAACCCTAGCCCTAACCCTACCCTAACCCTACCCCTAACCCTAACCCTACCCCTAACCCTACCCCTAACCTAACCCTAGCCCTAACCCTACCCCTACCCCTAACCCTACCCCTAACCCTAACCCTACCCCTAACCCTACCCCTAACCCTACCCCTAACCCTAACCCTAATTTTAGCCCTAACCGCTGTTCTCCTGCCGGCCGGCAGATGGAGACAGATGGCGGGCGCACTGGGCATGCGTCCGCCATGTTCTTCTGCCGGCGGCCAGGAGGAGCAGCAAGAGGATCCAGGGACCTAGGTGAGTATGCTAGGGTCCCCGAATCCCCCTATTTCTCTGTCCTCTGATGTGCGATCACATCAGAGGACAGAGAATTACACTTTATTTTTTTTTTTTTATTTTTTTTTTTGCGGTCGCCGGTAAACAGTTAATTACCGGCGATCGCAAAACAGGGGTCGCTAAAACTGACCCCCGATCATGCTCTTTGGGGTCTCGGCTACCCCAGGCAGCCGAGACCCCAAAGATTCTCCCGGTGCCGGCCGGCGGGCGCACTGCGCATGCGCCCGCCATTTTGAAGATGGCGGCGCCCACCGGGAGACACGAGGAGCATCGGGGGAGCTAGGTGAGTATTGGGGGGCCACCTGGGACCCCTTTTCTCTGTCCTCCGATGTGCGATCACATCGGAGGACAGAGAAATTAAAAAGAGATCGCTTTTTTTTTTTTTTTTTGCGATCGCCGGTAAACGGTTAATTACCGGCGATCGCAAATGCGGGGAGGGTTAAAAACCCCCCGAATCATGTTCTCTGGGGTCTCGGCTACCCTCGGCAGCCGAGACCCCGGAGAAAATCGGCCTGTGGGGGGCGCTATACACTTTTTCCACAGCGCCGTTAATTAACGGCGCTGTGGTTTAAGTACCCTTAGCGGCCGCCGTTAAAAGGCGTATCGGCGGTCGCTAAGGGGTTAAGGCTCTGTTCACGGCTGCATTCTTGTGGAATACAGGACCATTACATAATGAGTGCAAATTTAGCAGAAGGGACGCCATTTATGGTATTTTTTCTTTCGAACGTTTTGCAAAATGTTTACCTAAAAAAAAAAATAAACATGGAATTTCTCACGAGTCAAAAACACACTGCAAAACAAATCCTAGGGATGGATTCAGACTCAGTTGAGCTCATTTGTCAAAATTTACTTAAAAAAATGGCTTGGTTGTCCTTCGCAACTAAACAAAGCTAGGCATTTATTTTTCCAGGGCAGTTTTTTTTCAGGGTAAACAATTTTTGATGCAATTATTTTGAGCCCAAATAAGCAGAATCAGAAGGATTAAAAAAATATGAAAGTTTTACATGTCTCCTCCCTGCTTGAAAAACTTCTGGTTTTGGCTCAATAAAGACTCAAAGAAACCTGCATCAAGGCCCAGAAAAGATCATTTTGATGATGCATTAAAAAAAAAAAACACTAGGCTATGTGCACACGTTGCGGATTTGGCTGCGGATCCGCAGCAGCTTTCCATGCGTTTACAGTACAACGTAAACCTATGGAAAACGCAATCCGCAGTGCCCAAGCTGCGTAAAAAAATGTGCAAAAACGCTGCGGGTTACATTTCCGCAGCATGTCAATTCTTTACACCTGCTCCATAATGCGGGTTACATTTCCGCAGGTGCAATCCGCACAAAATCCACGGTAAATCTACAGGTAAAACGCAGTGCCTTTTACCTGCAGATTTCTCAAATCCGCTGCGGAAAACTACGCAGAGCTCAAAACTACGTGTACACGTTCAGGATGGCCGGCGGTTTGGACGGAGCGGCAAAATCGCTCCGCCCCCTTCTGGGGACGCGATGATGCCGGATGTGTTCATTGCACACATCCGGAATCATCGCACCCCACACATAGGGCCCTGTGTTACACCTTGCGGCGGCGCAGTGTCGCCACAAGGAAAATGGACATGCTGCGATCTAAAAAGATGCGCCGCATGTCCGGACCGCTGGGTGCGTGTTACCACGCATAGTGGACACGGGATTTCATTCAAACCCCTCCACTATGCTGTAACATCTGGACGCTGCGTGTTTGACGCTGCGTCTCTATGCAGCGTCAAACACGCAGCGTTTCCTGAACGTGGAAACATACCCTAAGGCTATGTTCACACGTTGTTTTTGCAGCTTTTTTAATGCAAATTTATGCAAATTAAAAGCTGCATTTTGCAGTACTAGCAAAAGCGATGAGATGTCAGAAATCTCACGCACACGTTTTTTTTCCTGGCTGAACTGGAAAACTGCAGCATGTCACTTCTTACGGCGTTTTTTTTTTCACTCATAGAAAGCAATGAGTAAGTGTAAAAACACAAATATCAGGTTTTGCTGCATTTTTAGTGAAAATAAGTACAGCAGGATATGAAACCCATTTATTTTCAAGATTTTCCCAAGTTTAAACATAATGTCTTGGTCTCCACTCCTGAGAATGCAAGTTGGGAGTAAAGGTACCTTCACACTAAACGATATCGCTAGCGTCCTCGCTAGCGATATCGTTTAGTTTGACACACAGCGATCAGAATCCTGCTGTGATGTCGCTGGTCGGTGCTAGAGGGCCAGACCTTTCTTTGGTCGCTGGCTCTCCTGCTGACATCGCTGAATCGGCGTGTGTGACACCGATTCAGCGATGTCTTCGCTGGTAACCAGGGTAAACATCGGGTTACTAAGCGCAGGGCCGCGCTTAGTAACCCGATGTTTACCCTGGTTACCATCCTAAAAGTTAAAAAAACAAACACTACATACTTACCTACCGCTGTCTGTCCCCGGCGCTGGGCTTCTCTGCTCTGGCTGTGAGCACAGCGGCCGGAAAGCAGAGCGGTGACGTCACCGCTCTGCTTTCCGGCTGCCCGGCGCTCATAGCCAGAGCAGAGAAGCAGAGCGCCGGGGACAGACGGCTGTAGGTAAGTATGTAGCGTTTGTTTTTTTTAATTTTAGGATGGTAACCAGGGTAAACATAGGGTTACTAAGTGCGGCCCTGCGCTTAGTAACCCGATGTTTACCCTGGTTACCGGCATCGTTGGTCGCTGGAGAGCGGTCTGTGTGACAGCTCTCCAGCGACCAAACAGCGACGCTGCAGCGATCCGGATCGTTGTCTGGATCGCTGCAGCGTCGTTTAGTGTGAAGGTACCTTTATACAGTTTAATTAAATTAGTAATGTGTGCAAAGTAAACATTGGCTGAACAAAGTCTGAGATTAAACAATACCTGATCAACTCAAGGGCTGACCAAAGGGTGAAAGGAGACAGTGTCCTTCAAACTCAATGCTCTGCCAATGTCCTATTCCCCACCAATTAACCTCCCCCGCTGTTACATTTGTAATTGAGTATTTTTTCCATGAACAAGTGAACTTTTTTGTTCAGAATAGTCAGTATTTTTTCAGACATAAAAATCTTTTTCCACTAAATAATTTGATCAAATTGTCCTTTTTCCAAAAATAGTTAAATGGTTTCACATATGTCTTGCATTGCTGACCTGTGTTCATGCTTCTGTGGTGGAGGCTGAACTTTGGGATCCTGAAAAATGCAGCAAAACCTGCTTTTTGTAAGCAGCTTCTTCACTGCCAAAAGAGGATGGTTTGCCTGCAGAAAAAAAGCAGCAAAAATGCAATGGTGTGAAATAGCCTGAGGTTAGTAGCACGAAAGGACTGCTATGAATCACACAGGTGATCGGCCGATCACAGCTTGAAATCTCCAAAGGGGACTATTAACCATAAAAGTTCAAATCACCCCCCTTTGGCCCATTGAAAATAAAACAATGAAAAAAACACATATTTAGTATCGCTCCGTTCAGAGATGTCCGATCTATAAAAACATAAAATAAGTTATTCAGATCAATAAACAATATAACAAGAAATAAAATGGAAAACCAGAATTACGGTTTATTTTTGGTTGTCACAAAATTGCAATAAGAGGCAATCAAACGTAGTATCTGCCCCAAAATGGTATCAGTAAAAACATCTTTTCATGGTGCAAAAATAAACTCTCTCACAGCCCCAGATCCTGAAAAATGAAAACCTTATAAGTCTAGGAAAATGGCATCAAAAGCAAAAACATTTTTTTCTTTTACAAATTTTGGAATTTTTTTCACTACAAGTTTTACCATTTAGTGAACATGGTAAATAAGAAATTCAAACAATAATTGTGTAATTGCATTTTGTGTTTGCAATTTTCACTGCACTTTTATTTTTGCCCCATTTTCCAGTACACTGTGGTAAAATCAATGGAGCCATTCAAAAGCCCAACTTGTCCTACAAATACTAAAACAAAGAAAAAAATGCGGCAGCACTCACCAGTCCTGGAGTGGTCTAAGTCCTTTATTGAAACATGTAAAACATCTTCACGGCTCGGGGGTGTGTAGATGAAAAGGAACTGAGCAGCGGTAGACAACGGCCGCTTCAAGCTAACGGCAGCGCTTCCACGGGTCAATTGATTATTGACCCGTGGAAGCGCTGCCGTTAGTGCGAAACGGCCGTCGTCTACCCCTGCTCACCTCCTTTTCATCTACACACCCCCGAGCCGTGAAGATGTTTTACATGTTTCAATAAAGGACTTAGACCACTCCAGGACTGGTGAGTGCTGCCGCATTTTTTTCTTTGTTTTAGTGCTGGTCTCATCTTATTTTTCATGAGAGCACCTCTGTCATGTTATCAGGTTATCCATTGCACCGCATACGGGCTACAGCCGGCTCCAGGTCTTACAGTTCTGTGGCTCTAATTTTTTCTTTGTTGGTTCGTTGTCCTACAAACAAACAAGCCATCATCTAACTATATTGATGGAAATATAAAAAAAAGTTATGACTCTTAGAAAAAGGGAAGGAAAAAAGGAGATATTTACCTGGAGGTGAAGGAGTTAACCCCTTCCCAACACATGAAGTACATTTACGTCGTATACCAGCTCCCAGACTTTGAGGTGGGTTTAAAAGCTGAACCTGCGTTTTCCTGGCAGATGATGGCTGTAAGTTTGTAATGTAAAAAAAGTCACTAAAAAGACAATTCATATGAACAATGGAAAAAAAACCAATGAAGGTCTATGGAAGAGGAACAGCACAAAGAGACCATGCTTAGTGCTTGCTGGAAGAAAGCGCAGTGCTGCTGAGGCAAGGGCATGGAGGAAAGCGCAGTGCCGCTGAGGCAAGGGCATGGAGGAAAGTGCAGTGCTGCTGAGGTAAGGGCATGGAGGAAAGCGCGGTGCTGCTGAGGTAAGGGCATGGAGGAAAGCGCAGTGCCGCTGAAGTAAGGTCATGGAGGAAAGCGCAGTGCCGCTGAGGTAATGGCCTGGAGGAAAGCAAAGTGCCGCTGAAGTAAGGGCATGGAGGAAAGCGCAGTGCTGCTGAGGCAAGGGCATGGAGGAGAGTGCAGTGCTGCTGAGGCAAGGGCATGGAGGAAAGCACAGTGCCGCTGAAGGGCATGGAGGAAAGCGCAGTGCCGCTGAGGTAAGGGCATGGAGGAAAGTGCAGTGCCGCTGAGGTAAGGGCATGGAGGAAAGCGCAGTGCCGCTGAGGTAAGGGCATGGTGGAAAGCGCAGTGCCGCTGAGGTAAGGGCACGGAGGAAAGCGCAGTGCCGCTGAAGGACATGGAGGAAAGCGCAGTGCCGCTGAGGTAATGGCATGGAGGAAAGCGCAGTGCCGCTGAAGTAAGGGCATGAAGGAAAGCGCGGTGCCGCTGAGGTAAGCAGGGCTGTGGAGTCGGTAAGCCACAGTTGCGACTCCGACTCCTGGATTTTATCAGGTTTCAACTCCGACTCCAGCTCCGACTCCTTCATAAAAGGCCAATTCGTAAGGATAAATTTACTGTTTTCAAATATTAACATCGTGCTTATTCAGTTTCTCACCATCATATAAGTAATCAGACCACTTAGAGCAAAAACTATATTTATTAGAATACAATTAGAATATAGCAAATAACTTTTATAAACTTTTCTAAACTCTTGTAAGTAAATATGCAATAAACACTGATATGCAGGTAATAAGAAGAAAGCTATAAATTTGTCCTCAGAAAAAGTATTGCCTCTGTCAGATCCTCCTTCATGGATGCCCTCAAATCTGATCTAATTATTTTGAGAGCAGAGAACAACCTCTCTACACTAACTTGGGTTGGTGGCAAAGCAGTAACCACTCGGGCAACATCTCTGACAATGTCAGGATACAGAGGAATCGCTTGTTGCACTGTTATTTTTGATGAACGGTCAAATTTCTCAATTTCTTTTAGGCTACGTTCAGACTAGCGTTCTGCTAGTGTGCGTCGGGTTTGCGTCGGGCGACGCAGCGGCGACGCACGCGTCATGCGCCCCTATGTTTAACATGGGGGACGCATGCGTTTTTGCTTGTTGCGTTTTGCGACACATGCGTCTTTTTTGCCACAAGCGTCGGACCAAGAAAACGCGACAAGTTGCATTTTTCTTGCGTCCGATTTTCGGCAAAAAACGACGCACGCGTCGCAAAACGCAGCGTTTTTGCGTGCGTTTTGCCGCGTTTTTTGGTGCGTTGTGCGTTGCGTCGCCGACGCAGCGGCGCACAACGCTAGTCTGAACGTAGCCTTAGTGCACATGAAAAAATCTGAAATGTACTGGCGGTGTTCTATGATGGGGATGACTCTTCTATGCGGGAACGCTTTGCACGGTCCTTGTGATCCAAATATTTTTCCAAATTAAATTCTTCATCAGTTGATGAGGGTGAAGATGTGGCAGGACGACCAAATTCTTCTTGTTCCTCCTGACTGTTCTGCAACCCTTTCATCCTTACTGCTATTTCAAACAGAGCTTCTTTTCCTTTAGTTAGCTGTTGATCATCTAGAAGAATCCGATGCATTGGGTCTACATAAACAGCTGCCAAAAGAATGTTATTTTGTAATAGTAGCTCCTCTCTCCGTTTCATTGATGTAGCAATGCCACTTGCAATTAACCCTCCTCTTTGGGACAGGCGAAACATCAGGTTCTTCCACTCCTTTAAGAAAATACCTGGAGTTAAGTCCTCTGCTTGTAATTTTTAGTCACTGTAAATGGGTGCTCTAGCAATTTTTACAGCTCAGTCACCTGATTCCACTGACTTTCATTTAGCGTCAGTTGAGGGTTAGCCATGTCTACAAGAAAGGTTTTCAGTTCAACCAAGCGCTGAATCATTAAGTAAGTACTGCCCCATCGTGTGGCTGGTCGTGAAAATAATGAAATAGGCACACTATCCTTTACAACAAGCTCTATGATCTGTTTTTTTAAATGTATCTACTGTTATTGTCACAGTAACTTTGTCACTGACAAAATATCTTGCAACTGATGGCTGCAAAGTTCTCTGCTCCTTTGTTTGGCTGGAAGAGCTGGGCACTGGTTCATTGGTTTGGATGCAGTCTTTCTCATCCACTGCTTTCAGTACTTCTGGATGAAAGCGCTGTAAATGTCTCTTTAGATTAGAAGCTCTGGTAGGAGCATTTTTATCTTTGCCTGAATATGCACTGATCTTGGCTTCACAGCATTTGTTTTCGTCTGGATCATTTGTCATACACTGACAGACATAATGTTCTGTATCTTGAGTGATGGTGCAATGTTCAAATACAGCTGATTTAATGTGACGCTTCTTTGACATTCTCAGGTTTTTAATTCTGCATTCATAATCCAAATGACAATTGTTTTTCCTAAAAACAATTGTACAAAATTGTCACGATTCCCCTGACCGCTGTCACCAATTGGTCAGGATTCCCACCGTGACCGTCACCCCTACGTCACGGATTGAGGTGACTTTAGGCCAACAGACGGCTATCACATGTGCAGGAGGGGCTTATCTTAGTTATCCCTCCACTCCACGATGTGATGAAAAAACACACACAGGGCTATTGACCTCTTAGCTTACAGCAGGGGCTTATTCTAGGTATCCCACTGCTTTCAATATACCACAAACTGCAGGGATTTATGTATATCCCGCTTACAGTTCCACTTAACACTTGCAGCTCTCTGGCGCCCCCTTACTCTCAGGTCAGATTAGGTACTGCACCCTGGGTAATTAGTCGCCAGAAAGGCTGCCTGCTATGTACTGGCTATTGGGCACGCTGCAGCGACGCGATAACTACTCCCACTCAGGCAGGAACAATAATTAGCAATGCCGCAGTCGCTTCAGCATAACCCCTAAAAGTCAGCACACTCTCGCTGCCACCAGCTTCGATTAAACGGGTCCAAAGCTAACCCAACACAACAGTAACAGTAGCGTATTTTCCCTTCAAGAGACTTAGGGTACGGTTTAGAACAGGAGAACGAACTAATATATAATAGTATATCCCATTAAAAATAATTAGGCAGTGCTTCATCAAAAATATTTTATAAAGAAGTTACAAATGAGACAATTGCAAATATGTACAAGGGTAATTATAACATAAAGGGAATAAATGAGAAAAGATAACACTCACATGTTAAAAGCATTGCAGGCAATCAGGCTAGGGCCGTTTCCATATATCCCAGTCCATGGGATGCTGCTGGCTTCAGGAGAAGACAAGAAGTCAGGAAGAAATCTAGCAGAGAGACTGAGCTGGGGCTCCTGCCACAAACTTAATACCTTAAGGCTTTGACATCACAGAAGGGCTGGCTTATCCAGACCCTCCTCTCTCTACATTCTGAGTACTTCAATCTTAAATTTATCTACTTGCTATAACTTCGCTACAAAACATGACAGAGTCAGACCAAACCTATCATTCATCTCGGATTAACGTGAGCATTCTAATGAGATCAAATATGTCCTATCTGGGATACATATTTACAGAGAAATCCCTACTTCTTTACTAGATGGAGTTAGAAGCCCGTGTTTCGCGGGATGTGTAGATACACCGAGTGAGCATAAGAATATATATTTTCGTATTTCTAGCTTAAATCGTTTGCCTAATATCTAACAAAAACTAAACAAAGAATCTTTCATGAATTTTAGGAGCCATTTTTCCATTTCTAACTGGTGAAGGTGGGAGGGGTGAGGGACTTTCCTCTGAGCCTGGAATTTACGACCCCAGGGCAATAAAACCTCTCTTCCCCCATACTCTCAGAGAAGGAAAGCCAGGAATTTGCAGCTCAAACTGTGCTCCAAGAAGGGGGGCTTAGCCCACGCAGGCTAGCAAGAGAACCACTTATGATATTTCATACCATATCGTGACACCTCCCCCTTTTGGTGTGCGCTAGGGAGGCAGGACCTGATGGTTCTCCTCCATGCGCACCTCAGCAGGTTCACCCTGGTGGGCCAAACCATCACCATTGCCATGCTCTGGCTCCATGGTGCCTTCGCCTACCCGGTGCCCCAGGTAGTGAACCTCCCTCATGCCTATCTGACACTTTCCCGGCTTGATAGTCAGTCCTGCTTGGTGAATTCGCCTGAGCACCTCCTCGAGATGCTGCAGGTGTTCCTCCCAGGAGGAACTGAAGATGGCAATGTCATCCAAGTATGCCACGGCGTACTTCTCCAGTCCCTGAAGCAGGAGGTTGACCATCCGCTGGAAAGTGGCAGGGGAATTCTTCATGCCGAAGGGCATGACCGTGGACTCGTACAGTCCAAAGGGTGTGATAAAGGCGGACTTCTCCTGCGCCTCGGGGCTCAGGGGAATCTGCCAGTACCCTCTACTCAAATCCATTATTGTCAGGTATTTTGCGCCAGCTAACTTCTCAAGCAGCTCCGCGATGCGCGGCATGGGGTGCGCGTCAGAGGCTGTGATGGCGTTGAGTCCCCTGTAGTCCACGCAGAACCGGGTGGTCCGGTCCTTCTTTGGCACGAGAACTACAGGTGAGGCCCACGCACTCTTTGACCGTCGAATCACCCCCCAGCTGTAACATCTCATCAATCTCTTGGCGCATAATCTGCTGCACCTGGTCAGAGATTCGATAGGGTGTTCGCCGTAGTGGGGCGTGATTCCCAGTGTCCACTTCGTGGACTGCTAACTCAGTCCTCCCAGGTCGGTTGGAGAACACGACCCGGAAGGGTTCCAGTGTGGTTTGCAACTGCACCCGCTGGGGTTCAGTTAACGAGGCGCTTACCTCCACATCCTCGATGGACCCATTGGCCTTGGCTTGGGCCAGCAAGTCCAGGAGGGTGTCTTCCTCACCGTCTTCGGGTAAGCTGCAGACCGGTAGGACGAAAGGTTCACGTTCGTGATGAGCCTTCATCATGTTGACGTGAAAGGCCTTTCGCCTACCCCGAGCGTGGTCAAGCGTGACCACGTAAGTGACCGGGTTGAGCTGTTGGTGGACGACGTACGGGCCCTCCCAGGCTGCCTGAAGCTTATCCGTTGGTACGGGGACCAGCACCCACACCTTTTGACCCACGTGGTAGGTCCGCTCCCGGGCGTTCTGGTCGTACCAGTGCTTCTGATCAGCCTGAGCCTGCGTCATGTTGTCAAGCACCAACTGCGTCAAGGTCTGCATCTTGTCACGGAAGCGCATGACATACTCCACCATGGACACTTTAGAAGGGTTCAGCTCCTCTTCCCAGGATTCTCTTACCAACCCAAGGGGTCCCCGAACTCGCCTGCCGTACAGGAGCTCGAAGGGGGAGAACCCCGTCGAGGCCTGCGGAACCTCTCGGTAAGCGAACAGCAGGTGTGGGAGGTACCGCTCCCAGTCGCGCCCTTGGGTCTCAACCAGCATGCGTAGCATCTGTTTGAGGGTACCATTGAAGCGTTCACACAAGCCATTGGTCTGTGGGTGATACGCACTCGATACCGGGTGCTTCACCTGCATTCTCTTACAGAGAGCCTCCATTAGGCGAGACATGAATTGGGTCCCTTGATCAGTAAGCATTTCCCTGGGAAACCCTACACGTGAAAAGATGGCCAACAGGGCATCCGCCACCTTATCTGCCCTAGTTGACGACAGAGCTACTGCCTCTGGGTACCGGGTAGCATAGTCTACCACAGTAAGGATGTATTGCTTTCCAGAGCTGCTGGGGACGGCCAGCGGGCCCACAATGTCCACCGCGATCCTCTGGAAAGGCTCCTCTATCACTGGCAAAGGGATCAGGGGAGCCTTAATTGCAGGTTCCGCCTTCCCCACTCTTTGACAAGTGATACAGGAGCGGCAGTAGTTTGACACATCTGTCCCCATCTTAGGCCAATAGAAGTGTTGAGACAGCCGGGCCTTAGTTTTGCTGATCCCCAAGTGTCCAGCTAGCGGGATCTCATGGGCAATCCGCAACAACTCACCCCGGAATTGCTGTGGGACGACCAGCTGTCTTTCCCTGAACCACTCCTTTTGTGATTCTCCGGATACTGTCTCCCGGTACAACCTTCCTCGTTCCCAGAACACCTTCTCCTTATCAGCCTCGGAGAAGCGCGTCCCGGCGTGTTGTCTCAAACTCTCTAGGCTTGCATCTGTGTGCAGAGCGGCCTGAAACTCCTGGCTAGGGGAAGCCAAAAGCAATGTCAGGGTCCCTTCCCCACGGGAACCCTCTTGGACCTGCTCTGGGTCCACCTCTGGTTCAGTCACAGTGGTGACTGAGGAGGGTCCGGAAGGCTGACAGTTATCTGCGTTCCGGGCACTCTGACTGCGGGTGACAGCAGCTACGTAGGCTGTCTCCCCGGGGATTTCTACAGTCCCATCAGCCGGCACTGCTATGGGCTCTACCTCCCCATCCACCCCCAACACTCCAGGGGCAGTGCTACTTATGGGCCAGTTACCTTCCTCGGTGGCACTGGTCACTTTCATGGCATCACCTTCCTCACGGTTCCCATGCATCTCCCCATTTCCTGTAGCACCGACACTTGCCCCTGTTAGGGGTTCCTCAGCCGTCTCACTCCGCAGAGCGACGTGGCTGGGCACGCCTGTACCTATGGACACATTAACCTTCACAGAAAAATCATTATCAGGTTCAGCTGGCACAGGTACAACATTTTCACCATCAATCCTAGGGAAAAAATGGTTATTAGATGCATCATTACAAGATAAAGCATGGTCAGGTAACACATGCGATCTCCCATCATCATCATCAGGGTTAACGTTACCCTTATTAGTAGATTGGGGAGGGGTATCAGTGACGTAGTATGCAAACATCCTCCCCAAATCAGTCCCCAACAAAACATCAGTGGGCAAATTATCAGACAGCCCCACTTCCCTCACCCCGCTCCCGGCACCCCAATCAATAAAAACCCGGGCCATCGGTAAGGGACAGCTGATGCCCCCAATCCCAGTGACAGTTAGGGTTTTCCCCGGAATGATTTCTTCAGGGGCCGCCAGTTCGGGTCGGATGAGGGTTCGTTCAGCCCCGGTGTCCTTGAGGCCTGTAGCAACATGGCCCCCCACAGTGACGGGCTGTACGTTGTCACACACCCTCCCAACCACACCACCCACCAAAAGAACTGCTGCATTAGGCCCTGGGGCCTTGGCTGGGGGGTTCTTCGGCCTGTCTGGACAGAAGGTACTGATATGCCCAGGCCGCTTGCAGTAGTAACACTGGCGAGGTTCGGTGGTAGGTCTGGTGTTGTTGGCCACAGGGCCAGGACCTCTGGTGTGCTGGCTGGCAGGGGTACTGGCGTTGGTTGCAGGCTTACCCCCTCTCCAGCTGGTGGTGACTGGCTTCAACACTTCCGATCTACGGTTGGCCTCATAGGTATCGGCAATCTGCGCTGCTTTCGTCACGTCTTTGGGTTCTCTGTCCATCACGAACTGTCGCACCTCAGCTGGGCAAAGATGAAAGAACTGGTCTTTGATCATCAGGTCTCGCAGCTGCGCAAAGGTGGTCACTGACAGTCCTTGGGTCCACTGGTCAAAGTGGGTCCCCAGTCCATGCACCACATCACTGTAACTGTCGTGTGGGCCACATTGGAGGGTCCGGAACTTTCTACGGTACACCTCGGGTGTAAGCTGGTACTTGGCTATCAGAGCCTGCTTGATGGCCTCATAGTCACCATCTTGTTCTTGAGGGAGGGCAGCAAACGCCTCCAGAGCTTTACCTCTCAGCCCTGGTGTCAGGTATCGTGCCCATTCATCTGTAGGCAGCCGGTACTGTCTGCAGGCTTTCTCAAAGGCCCGCAGAAAAGTGTCCAAGTCCCCGTCCTTCTCCATAACATAACAGGGAAGTGATCGGGCCGGGGCTTAGGTATCTGAGCGCTGCTGGGCTCACGTCTCTGGGCGGTGGAGGGCATCCCCCCCTGCCGGAGCATCTCCAGTTCATGTTCTCGCTGGGCTTGGCGCTCGGCTCTCTCAGCCTCCCGCTCGGCTCGCTGGGCCTGGGCCTCTCGCTCGGCGCGCTCCTGGTATTGCTGGATCAGCTGCAGACGTCTCTCTAGGTCATCTGCGGAGCATTGTTGCAGAGCCAGCTGCAGGAGGAGGTCTGCACCCCCCTGGTTGCCAGTAGGGCCCGTATTCAGTGGTTGGACCTCTGCTGCAGCACCATGTTCGCTTGTGCTGGCTTCTGCGGCCTCTGGGCTCTGTGACCTGGCTTGGTCGGCTTCCCATTGCACCAGAAATGCGACCAGTTGGGCTTTGTTTTTGCCCGCAAAGTCAATGTGCTGTGACTTGCATAAGGCAACAAGGGTGTCTCTCGCCTGCTGCTCATAGAAGGTTTCTCCCCGCACAACCATGGTTGCCAAATAAAAGATAGGATAGAAAAACGAAGAGAAAGGGAGGGGATAATTACCCGTACACAATTGTCTCAAGACTAATAAAACACTGAGTTCGTTCTCCAAACTTATTTGCGCAGAGTCCTCGCAAGAACTTTCTGCAAGTTTTTAGTGAGGGGAATGATTGTTCAAACCAAATCACTAATGCTCTAAGATATCCCACCGCCTTGCCACCAATTGTCACGATTCCCCTGACCGCTGTCACCAATTGGTCAGGATTCCCACCGTGACCGTCACCCCTACGTCACGGATTGAGGTGACTTTAGGCCAACAGACGGCTATCACATGTGCAGGGGGGGCTTATCTTAGTTATCCCTCCACTCCACGATGTGATGAAAAAACACACACAGGGCTATTGACCTCTTAGCTTACAGCAGGGGCTTATTCTAGGTATCCCACTGCTTTCAATATACCACAAACTGCAGGGATTTATGTATATCCCGCTTACAGTTCCACTTAACACTTGCAGCTCTCTGGCTCCCCCTTACTCTCAGGTCAGATTAGGTACTGCACCCTGGGTAATTAGTCGCCAGAAAGGCTGCCTGCTATGTACTGGCTATTGGGCACGCTGCAGCGACGCGATAACTACTCCCACTCAGGCAGGAACAATAATTAGCAATGCCGCAGTCGCTTCAGCATAACCCCCAAAAGTCAGCACACTCTCGCTGCCACCAGCTTCGATTAAACGGGTCCGAAGCTAACCCAACACAACAGTAACAGTAGCGTATTTTCCCTTCAAGAGACTTAGGGTACGGTTTAGAACAGGAGAACGAACTAATATATAATAGTATATCCCATTAAAAATAATTAGGCAGTGCTTCATCAAAAATATTTTATAAAGAAGTTACAAATGAGACAATTGCAAATATGTACAAGGGTAATTATAACATAAAGGGAATAAATGAGAAAAGATAACACTCACATGTTAAAAGCATTGCAGGCAATCAGGCTAGGGCCGTTTCCATGGGATGCTGCTGGCTTCAGGAGAAGACAAGAAGTCAGGAAGAAATCTAGCAGAGAGACTGAGCTGGGGCTCCTGCCACAAACTTAATACCTTAAGGCTTTGACATCACAGAAGGGCTGGCTTATCCAGACCCTCCTCTCTCTACATTCTGAGTACTTCAATCTTAAATTTATCTACTTGCTATAACTTCGCTACAAAACATGACAGAGTCAGACCAAACCTATCATTCATCTCGGATTAACGTGAGCATTCTAATGAGATCAAATATGTCCTATCTGGGATACATATTTACAGAGAAATCCCTACTTCTTTACCAGATGGAGTTAGAAGCCCGTGTTTCGCGGGATGTGTAGATACACCGAGTGAGGATAAGAATATATATTTTCGTATTTCTAGCTTAAATCGTTTGCCTAATATCTAACAAAAACTAAACAAAGAATCTTTCATGAATTTTTGGAGCCATTTTTCCATTTCTAACTGGTGAAGGTGGGAGCGGTGAGGGACTTTCCTCTGAGCCTGGAATTTACGACCCCAGGGCAATAAAACCTCTCTTCCCCCATACTCTCAGAGAAGGAAAGCCAGGAATTTGCAGCTCAAACTGTGCTCCAAGAAGGGGGGCTTAGCCCACGCAGGCTAGCAAGAGAACCACTTATGATATTTCATACCATATCGTGACAAAAATTATTGCCAGGTCGTACAACTGATATAGTGGTCAGTAATACTGTTATTCCTCATGTACTCACAGTTAACTGATGCAAAGTTTGTTGAAAGGATAATACTTCTTACAGTCTTCCTCTTCTGAGTAGCAGCTGTGAGATGCTTGGAAGACGCACACCAAACATCTAGTCTAGAGGAGGAGCTTTGGTACTAAGAATTTGCAACACATTTTCACTTTCAGTTTCATACATTGTAAGGCCGGTTTCACATGTCAGTGGCTCCGTTACGTGAGGTGACAGTTTCCTCACGTACCGGAGACACTGACTCACGTAGACACATTGAAATCAATGTGTCTCTGCACGTCAGTGTGTTTTCACGGACCGTGTGTCCGTTTGGAAAACACGGAGACATGTCAGTGTTCGTGGGAGCGCACGTATTACACGGACCCATTAAAGTCAATGGGTCCGTGTAAAACACGTACAGCACACGGATGTTGTCCGTGTGCAGTCCGTGTGCCGTGCAGGAGACAGCGCTACTGTAAGCTAATCATTACTTCTCTCCTGCATCGTTCACTGGAGAGAAGATATGAAAACTTTTTTTTTTTTTGGTTTAAAAAAAAGATTCCTGTCCCCAATCCCCTCCCACCCCCTGTACACCCCCCCCCCCTCGCTGTTAATAAAATACTTACCCGGCTCCCTCACTGGCAGCTGCTTCCTGTCCTCGCCGCAGCTTCTCCTGTATGAGTGGTCACGTGGTGCCGCCCATTACAGTGATGAATATGCGGCTCCACCCCTATGGCGAACGATGCTGGAGAGAAGAAATGATTAGCGGCTTCAGCACCAGATGCAGGGGACAGCGCTTAACTGTAGCGCTGTCTCCTGCACGGTCCGTGTGGTCCTCAGTCGGCACACGGCTGCCGCACGTGTGCCACACTGATGTTCAGCGTAAACGCACGGACACGGATAATTCCGGTACCGGAATTATCTGGACGTGTGAGACTAGCCTAAGTAGGGGGGTTGGGGCAGCATGAGGTTAACCAAGTATAAGATTAGATAAGGGCAGTGGAGAACAGTGACACACAAGAAGTAAGAAATGTCTCTATCTCCAGCAGAACTGCTTATCACTGTTGTTCATAGTTTGATAGAACATATATATTTGCATAACATTTATAAAATTCATATGAGAGTTCAATTATGAAATATTAATACATTTTTTTTAAAGCTAGAGTCGGAGTCGGTACATTTCTACCGACTCCGACTCCAACCAAAACTAACTCCGACTCCACAGCCCTGGAGGTAAGGACATGGAGGAAAGCGCGGTGCTGCTGAGGTAAGGGCCTGGAGGAAAGCGCGGTGCTGCTGAGGCAAGGGCATGGAGGAAAGCGCGGTGCTGCTGAGGTAAGGGCATGGAGGAAAGCGCAGTGCCGCTGAAGTAAGGGCATGGAGGAAACTTAGGCCCCACATATCTGATACGCCTAGGGTGATTGCTAGGATGGCCAGAAACCTCAAGGACTGTCTCACTACCAGCCACTTTAGGAGACCGACTACGAGTTTGGGGACGGGGAGCCGTCTCAGGGGATCTTTTCCCTGCGGTAGTTGCAACGTGTGTCCCTATATGGTTGCCACTAATACTATTACGCTTTCCGTTTTTCCAGAGCAAATTGAAACAAGGATATATGCCAACTGTCGATCCAGGAATGTGGTGTACCTACTTGTCTGTTCGTGTCCGAAAATATACGTTGGGCAGACGGGCCAAGAAATCAGACGAAGGATCCAGCAGCATATATCAAACATCAGCAGAGCCAAAGGGGACAAGGAGAAGGACAAACCCATTTCATCTGTGGCATCCCATTTTTTGGACAATAATGACAGCAAATATCACAATATACGGGTCATGGTTTTGGACCAGGTATTCTGACTCATGGATATGTAGAACGTAGTGGTGCCTGGATAGACCCTTCTTTTAGGCGCTTCCGTATTCACCTGTACTCACGTTCATACCGATTAATCAGACAGCTTAACTCAGCCACGATCTCATGTAAGAAGACTCCAGGAAAAGAGAGTTGCTTTAACTGAAATTCTTGTATTATGATGAAAGTAGCAGGTAAAAAGGAATATTCAACAGAGGACATGCAGTACGATGCATACAGATGGAGGAATGATAACAAAATGGAGAATAAGGGCGGGAACAAACATACATCACAGGACTACAGTGAGAGAGTTGGGCCAAAATACAGGGAAAGGCAAACTTCTGCCTAGAAAGAAGGATTGAACACAAGCAATGCAAATATTAATGATTTCTCAAGTCGTGAGACATGACACTCCCCGTCTGAAGTCCTTGGATCACGATGTCCGTAATTCTTCGAAGTCGTTCGAAGCTGAAAAAACAAGAGGAAAGAAAACATGCATGCAATAATAAACATCAAAGATTTTAAAGTCCAAACTCGTTGTTGTCGACCCGTAGATCAAACCGAAAGATAAGTCCAAATATATTAAACCCATCTTCAGATTGGGGAAGCCGCAAACATGCCAACTCTTCCACCAACCCAGAATCCAATGGGAATGTTAACAGTTCAATCCAATGGAAAATGTCAATATTCAATAAAACTGGGAGACGAGGAGGAATGCTCCCCGCCGTGAGCAACGTCCAGGAGCATGTTCAGTTCATGTGATGTCCTCCTTTCGTAGAAGCAGCACGAGTTCAGTGACCGGGCGGAAGAAGGTTCGGGTAGAGCCCCCTTTTGTCACCTTAACTTCTACCTTACGAGTCTTTCCGTCCTCACTGGGTAGGACCTTGGCGATAAGTCCCATTGGCCAGTCATTACGATGAGCCTCTTGGTCCTTTAAGAGAACAAGGTCTCCTTCTTGGAGATTGGGACTGGGCATCTGCCATTTGTGACGGTTTTGAAGCAAGTGCAAATATTCGGTCTTCCAGCGATGCCAAAACACGTTAGCCAGATGTTGTACTTGCCTCCACTGACGTTTGTAAATGTCCTTGTTATCGAAATTCCCAGGCGGAACTGTAGCAGCTCCAGTCTTCTGTGTAAGAAGTGTAGCCGGAGTAAGGATCGTTGGCGCTAATTTGGTCTTACCCAGGATGAAACCACAATGTACCATATTCGCTCCTAAGGTCATCAGATAAGCTACTGCGGCTATGGCTTCAGTAGATGCATTAGAGAAAATATGGACTTCTCTTCTGATTGCAGTCAAAGGTGATCTTGGAGAATAACAACGTGGAACTTGGAGTTGCTGTAAGAACTCCAGAGACTTCTTCCATGCTTCCCACCTTTGCTGTTTCTGAGTTGGAAGCGGGGTGTCCCAATCCGTGTTCTCGGCCGTAAGCTGTCTTAACAGTATCTTGCCTTGAATGGTGATGGGTGCTACAAACCCGAGAGGATCATAGATGCTATTTATGACAGATAGGACTCCTCGTTTGGTAAAGGGTTTGTCATAGGGTGACACTTGGAAGGTGAAGGTGTCCCGTTTGATATCCCACAGTAGACCAAGGCTGCGCTGTGTTGGAGGAACATCAGAACCCAAGTCGAGGTCTTTTAGGTTTGTGGCATGGTCCTCAGATGGAAACGCGTTCATTACCTCTTGACTGTTAGAGATAATCTTGTGGAGTCTGAGGTTTGATGTGGATAGCATTTCCTGTGTCCTGGAGAGTAGGTCAATTGCATCTTCACTTGTGGGCAAGGACTTGAGCCCATCGTCCACGTAGAAGTTCTTCTCTACAAATTGCCGAGCATCGGATCCGTACCCTCTCTCACCTTCCTGGGCTGTCCGTCTCAGACCATAGATCGCCACAGCAGGTGGGGGACTATTGCCGAAGACATGGACCTTCATCCGGTAGTCTATGACCTGATTGTTGACATTGTTGTCTTTGTGCCATAGGAACCTAAGATAGTTTCTGTTGTCTTCTTTCACGATGAAGCAATGAAACATCTGCTGAATGTCGGCCATTATGGCGACAGGTTCTTGTCTGAAGCGGATCAATACTCCAAGGAGGCTGTTGTTCAGGTTGGGCCCAGTTAGGAGCAGGTTATTGAGAGAGAGGCCTTCAAACTGAGCACTGGAGTCAAACACGACTCTGATCTGATTAGGCTTGCGAGGGTGATAGACACCAAAGGATGGAAGATACCAACATTCTTCTCCCTGCCTCAGTGGTGGCGCAGGTTCAGCATGATCTCTGTCACAGATGTTCTGCATAAAGTCAATGAAATGCTTCTCCATCTCTGGTTTCCTCTTTAGGGTACGCTTTAAGGATGAGAACCTTGCAGTTGCTTGCTGCAGGTTGTTCGGCAACCTCACTCTTGGGAAATGAAAGGGTAAAGGAGCTACCCAACTGTTGGAGTCATCTTGAGCAAATTCTTTATCCATAACCTTTATGAATTCTTTATCTTCCCTTGTGGGTGCCAACTTGTTGTCACTAATTGTAGAGTCAAACACTGATGACCCGAGGTTTTCATCCCAGGGCTGGTGCGTGTTCATGTTGTTGAAGGATTCCTGTTGCCACTTGGTGTTGCTCACTTTCTCTTTCACCCAGTAGTGATGTGGGCATGGTTGGAAATGGGTGCTGCGACCATTTGACAAGATGTGTGTTTTGTAAGAGGAGATGTTGTTAGGTCTCCTCATCTTGTGTATGCAAACATTGCCTACGATTACCCAGCCTAGATCTAAGCGTTGGGCAAATGGTGCATCGTGTGGTCCGTTAATTTGCTGACGTACCTTGTGCAGCCGGAGAATGTCTCTGCCCAGCAGAATCAGGATATCTGCATTGTTGTTGAGGGCTGGTATCTTGTTTGCTATCCTCTTGAGATGTTGATGATGAAGAGCAGCCTCTGGCGTTGGGATCTCTTCTCGATTGGATGGAATCTGGTTGCACTCGACCAGTGTAGGTAACGGTATCTCGACGGTGTTCTCGAGAGATGTCGCTGTAAGACCACTGGCTCTTCTCCCAGAAACCTCTGTAACACCACTGCAGGTACCTACGGTGTAAGGGTAAGCATTTCCCTCTAAGTTAAACATATCAAAGAGTTCTGACCTTGCAAGTGATCGGTTGCTCTGATCATCCAGAAGGACATACACCTTCACGGCTTTCTCTGGGTGACCGTTGGGATACACGTTCACCAGGCAAATCTTCGCATAGGACTTGTCCCAGAGGTCTTCTCCGCAGACTTCTGTGCATGAAGAAGATATTGTGGTATGGCTTGCAGTTTGAGCTGCGTCCTCCCCGCCATGGCTCATGGTGGGGGAAGTAGTAAGTGTAGAGTCAGGACGGAATGGGTGGAGTGCTTGTACGTGGTCCTCACTGTCACACTCCATGCACTTAATTGTAGTTTTACAGTCTTTAGAAAGGTGTTCAGTAGAAGCACAACATCTGTAGCATACCCCGAACTTCTTTAGAAGCTCCTTGCGTTCTTGGAGCAGTTTCTTCCTGAAGCCGATGCACTTTTTTAAGGGATGTGGCTTCTTGTGGATGGGACATTCACGATTTGGGTTCTCTATCTTTTCACCCTTGTTACTGTTGCCTGGGGCTGATGTTGGTAAGGGAAGAATATCCGTCTTCTTCACTGACACTGGACCCCTGCGGTTTCTGTCATTCGAGCGTGCGCTGACGTATTTAGAAGGAGGTGAAGCTGGGCCACTGGATTCTTCGTAGGAAAAGCTTGGGTCGTTCTTACGCTCTGCCATGTCTTTTATAAACTCACAGAAGTAGGAGAATGGAGGAAATGACACTTGGTGGTCTTTCTTGCATTTTGACCCTAGTGTAGTCCACTTTTCTTGTACATTGTACGGTAGCTTGGAGATAATGGGATTTACTCCACGGGCAGTGTCCAGGTAGCTGAGGCCAGGTAGGTGGGTGTCTGCCTTGGCCAGCTGGAGCTCTAACAGCAAGTCACTGAGCTCTAGGAACTTTAAACTGTCTTTGCTTGATATCGTTGGAAAACTCTGTAATCGCTTGAACAGTGCATCCTCTATGGCTTCTGGACTGCCAAAGTTTTTCTCTAGTCTTTCCCATGCAGCCATGAGACCAGCCGTTGGATTACTGATATGTACAGACCTGAGTCTCTTAACACGCTCTGTGGATTGTGGTCCTAGCCATCTGATTAGCAGGTCCAGCTCTTCGGTAGCAGTGATGCCAAGGTCACTAGTTACGGTTCTAAAGGCATTTTTCCAACCTCTGTAATTTTCAGGTTGGTCGTCAAACCTTGTGAGACCGGTTTTAGTAAGTTCGCGGCGAATCATGTACCTTGCGAAGTCGGACATGTCTGTTCTTTCTGACTTAGGATGCACGAATGTAGGCTGAGCAGTGTTGTACATAGGGGTGGAGACGTCCTGGCCTTAAAACGTGGGTAAGTATGGAGTGGCATATGCATTTAGTCCAGCAACCGGTTTGGTGGGTATAGTCTCTGCTACATGCGGAGCTGGCACTGCGCGGTTGTTGAGAGTATAATGACCTGCCGGCATATTGGGTTGCGTGTAGATATTAGCCTGTGGAGTTTGGTGAGATGCGGGGTCTTGGCGCATACTGGAATACGAAGGAAGTTCAAGTTTGGGAGCATTGTACTGACCTTGAATGCAGGGTTCTGTAAGTGGATCGGCATCCTGGTGCCCTGGAGAAGCATGAACGCCACCAGGAGTGTTAGTAATGATCTGCGGTTCGCCATTTTGGCTTAGCACGTAGTCTCTTGTGCGTTCAATAGGGTCTTCTGCCTCCACTTCACACAAACTGATGCTGTCTCTTTGACTCCCACTGATAGCTCGCTCCAGGATCCTTAACTCCATGGCTATCGCGTGCTCACATTCCTTCTCCAGAGCTTCCTTGCGTGCTGCATCCGCATCCATTTCTGCTCTCTTTTGTGCTGTGGCTGCATCCATTTCTGCTCTCTTTTGTGCTGTGGCTGCATCCATTCCTGCTCTCTTTTGTGCTGTGGCTGCATCCATTTCTGCTCTCCTTTGTGCAAAGGCAGCTTGTATCTTAGACGTTTCTGCCTTAGCACGTGCTCTTATAAGCTGCTCGCTGAGAGTGGTATATTTTGATGAACTTGACCTAGATGAGCGTTTTGAGTGCTTGGACAATTTAGATGAGCGAGTTGATGCATCTGGTGTCCCTGCAATTTTAGCCTCTAACTTGGTTTTAATGTCACGTACGGTGCAGTCTCTTTCAGAATTAAGCTGCTGGAAACTTTGCGATTCGTTTAAAGTCTCTGGCAGATTCAGTTTTTTCAGGAGAATAATGTATTGGTCAGTCTTCTCCATATACATTTGGTATGCTGTGCATAATTGTTCTAGGGCTCCCTCAAGTGGTAGCTCATGAGAAGCAGGCCTTGATACAGTGTCTATGTGATTCAGCACTTTCTCCCACAGTGAAGACACATTATACGACACATTTTGCAGTCTCTAAATTCTCCATGACTTTCCATGTAGGTTTGACTGTACGTTTTCCCCTTTCACTAGCTGGTGGATGGGGATCTGGGTCTCTTTCCTGTGTTTGTCTGGTAGGGACATTGTATTCCTTGCTTCAGACATGATTTGATTGCAGGCAGGAAGAGTGGAGGATGAGGGTTATACTTCTTCCTGTTTATCTGCAGTGTGTGCTTCTATGCACGCTGGGGTCTGGCTGGGAACTGGGAGCTATCTATCTGGGAAATGTCCTTTTCCACTGAGGTTCAACACAGACCTTGAGTTACTGTCTCTGAAGGCAGGCTATTCCTTTTTACTATTCTGACTCATGGATATGTAGAACGTAGTGGTGCCTGGATAGACCCTTCTTTTAGGCGCTTCCGTATTCACCTGTACTCACGTTCATATCGATCAATCAGACAGCTTAACTCAGCCACGATCTCATGTAAGAAGACTCCAGGAAAAGAGGGTTGCTTTAACTGAAATTCTTGTATTATAATGAAAGTAGCAGGTAAAAAGGAATATTCAACAGAGGACATGCAGTACGATGCATACAGATGGCGGAATGATAACAAAATGGAGAATAAGGGCGGGAACAAACATACATCACAGGACTACAGTGAGAGAGTTGGGCCAAAATACAGGGAAAGGCAAACTTCTGCCTAGAAAGAAGGATTGAACACAAGCAATGCAAATATTAATGATTTCTCAAGTCGTGAGACATGACACCAGGTGCTGGGGAGTATACGTGGGGGCGATCGGACTAAGGAATTATTGCGTCGAGAATCCTGTTGGATCTTCAATTTAAAAAGCTTATCGCCCATGGACTAAATGAAGAACTCTTGTTCTCTGGATTTTATGGCTGATTTGGACCTTATTTTGCATCCCAGATTGGACCATTGTCAAAATATTCATGTGGGGGCCTATTTGTATAATAGTCATAGTTATCCTGTTGATGCCTGGATTGCCGTGTTGTATACATGTACATATATGGTGTGAAACCTATTTGCGTGTGCATTGTTTGCACCTGGATATACATATATATTTTCGAGTTAGGTCTGATCACAACAACCCCCCACTCCCCCTTTTTTACTCTGTCTCGTTTATGCCTGTTTTTCAGAGATTTTTTGCTTTTTCATTTCTTGATATTGCAGTACCATACGCTTAAGGCTACTTTCACACTAGCGTTAACTGCAAACCGTCACAAAAACGTCTTTTTGCCAAAAAAAAGGATGCGTCAAAAAAGTGCAAAATGTATGCAACGCATACAGCATTTCGACGGATCTGTCTATTTGGGGATGTCTGGCCAATTAGCTAAAAAAAATCCTGTTTCTGAGCATGCTCAGTAGAAAAAAACGTATTGCAGCGCTGCATTGCGTCATACGACGTGTCTCGACGCATCCGTCGCTCATAGACTTTCATTGTAGCCAAAGACGCATGCCGATGGATGTGCCGAGACACGTTTTTTTGTCGGAGCCAAAAACGTTGCAATCTACGTTTTTCCAGACGACGTGTCGCCTAATTTCGACGCATCCGTCGAAAGACGTATACCGACGTATGCAAATCCGTCGCAATGCGTCGCCAATACAAGTCTATGGGGAAAAAACGCATCCAGCAAAATATTTTGCTGGATGCGTTTTTTCTGCAAAACGACGCATTTTAACGTATTGCAGTTAACGCTAGTGTGAAAGTAGCCTAAGTCTATTGCATGCACCTTAATTGTACTATGTACTTTAGGCACAAAGGATCGCAACGGCGCAAAAACATCTGTATCTTGTGTCGGGCATGGTGGTATTACAACAGTATTTGTTACAAATATAATTGAGTAATAGCTTCCATCTTTTGAGCAAAAGTTTTTTTTTTTTTTTTTTTTTTTTTTTTTTTTCAGTACAGGCTACTTAGCCCCATGTAATGAGTGTGTTTTCATTTATTTATCCTCTTGGATGCTGTGCATGTGCTTTTATATATGTTGATATTCCCTCTTACACCAATAAGCCTCAGCATCTTTTGCGCCTATACCCACAGCGAGTGGTCTTGCATGGGTGTTGTGTGGCACATAGCGCAAGCGTTGGTACCATCTCCATTTGTCTGTGCAGCAATCACCATGTCAGTTTCATGTTACTGGCATATGACATCCATGTCTATGCGCACACGCATAAGCTGCTTTCCTTTTTTTTTTTCCCATCAATGTTACAAAATTGGGTCATGCTTTGTTTACTTAGTGGGAACTGTGTACATTAATTTTTTGCAGGTACATTCGCTCCGATTCGCTACTTGGTATGTGCAGAATAATTGTAGCATGTACTGTGATACTTAGGCAGTGCCATGCAGTGTCCATGCGCAGATACTTCCTGTTGTGAATTCAGCTTTTGGGCTCCCTCCGGTGGTTGTAGAGGGTAATGCAGTTGTGCCTGGACTGCAGCAGTGGACAGGTGTATCTACTAATTGCAAAACTGACTGGGGTATATAGCTTTGCAGGATCCTTTAGTCAGTGCCAGTTGTCCATTGTTCTGGAAGGATTCACTTCCCTGCTGGTCCCTCCAGTTTGCTGTGCTTTTCTACAAAGATAAGTCCTGCTTGGTTTTTTCTGTCCACCTGCAGTGGACTTTATAGTTCTGTGCATTTTTCATGTTTTTGTTTTGTCCACCTTAGTCTGTGAAGGTTTTTTCGCAGCCTAGATATTTCTCTGGAGACGCAGATATACCCCCCATTGTCTTTAGTCAGATGTGGTGATCTGTATTTTCTGCGGTGGATATTTTCTAGTGTTTTTGTACTGACCGCATAGTACTCTGTTCTTTTCTTTCTTTTTAGCTAGTATGGCCTCCTATGCTAAAATCTGATTTCATATCTGCGTATGTTATTTCCCTCTCCTCTCACAGTCAATATTTGTGGGGGGCTATCTATCCTTTGGGGATTTTCTCTGAGGCAAGATAGGTTTCCTGTTTCTGCCTTTAGGGGTAGTTAGATCTTAGGCCGTGCCGAGGGGTCTAGGGAGTGTTAGGTACCCCCCACGGCTACTTCTAGTTGCGCTGCTAGTTCAGGGTTTGCGGTCAGTACAGGGACCACCTTCTCCAGAGTCCGTCTCATGCTGCTCCTAGGCCACCAGATCATAACAGTACAACTGGCCAACAATGAGTTAATTGCATCTCAGAAGAAGGGCGGAAAGCTTTTGAGCTATTTTTTTTTCCTTAGCCTATTTGGTATTTTCCTCCCTCTTTACCTCTGGGTGGCTACGGAGTCTAGTACTAACATGAATGTTCAGGAGTTAGTTTCTCGGGTGGATCAGCTTGCTGCTAGGGTACAGGGTATTTCAGATTTCATTGTTCAAACTCCTGCCTTAGAACCTAAGATTCCCACTCCTGATTTATTCTTTGGTGACAGATCCAAATTTTTGAGTTTCAAAAATAACTGTAAACTGTTTTTTGCATTAGGACCCCGGTCTTCTGGTGATCCTATTCAGCAGGTTAGAATCATCATATCTCTACTGCGTGGTGACCCACAGGATTGGGCATTTTCCCTGGAATCTGGCAATCCTGCTTTGCTTAATGTTGATTCGTTCTTTCAGGCATTGGGGTTGTTGTATGATGAGCCTAATTCTGTGGATCAGGCTGAAAAAATCTTGTTAGCCCTGTGTCAAGGTCAAGAAGCGGCAGAATTGTATTGCCAGAAATTTAGAAAATGGTCTGTACTGACTAATTGGAATGAGGATGCCTTGGTGGCAATTTTCAGAAAGGGTCATTCTGAATCCGTCAAAGATGTTATGGTGGGGTTCCCCACGCCTGCTGGTCTGAGTGATTCTATGGCTCTGGCCATTCAGATTGATCGGCGCTTGCGCGAGCGCAAAGTTGTGCACACTGTGGCGTTGCCCTCTGAGCGGAGCCCTGAGCCTATGCAGTGTGATAGGATTTTGTCTAGAGCTGAACGTCAAACATTCAGGCGTCAGAATAGGTTGTGTTTTTACTGCGGCGATTCTGCTCATGTTATTTCTGATTGCCCTAAGCGCACTAAGAGAATCGCTAGTTCTGTTGCCATCAGTACTATACAACCTAAATTTCTGTTATCTGTGACCTTGATCTGCTCATTATCGTCATTTTCTGTCATGGCATTTGTGGATTCAGGCGCCGCTCTGAACTTAATGGACTTAGAATTTGCCAGACATTGTGGTTTTCCCTTATTGCCTTTGCAGAACCCTATTCCTTTGAGGGGCATTGATGCTACACCGTTGGCTAAAAATAAACCTCAGTTTTGGACACAGCTGACCATGCGCATGGCGCCAGCCCATCAAGAAGATTGTCGTTTTCTGGTGTTGCATAATTTGCATGATGATATTGTGTTGGGTTTTCCATGGTTGCAGCTACATAATCCGGTGTTAGATTGGAAATCCATGTCTGTGACTAGTTGGGGTTGTCAGGGGGTTCATGATCAGGTTCCTTTGATGTCAACTTCCTCTTCCCCCTCTTCTGAAGTTCCTGAGTTTTTGTCTGACTTCCAGGATGTATTCGATGAGCCCAAATCCAGTTCCCTTCCACCGCATAGGGACTGTGATTGTGCTATTGACTTGATTCCAGGTTGTAAGTTCCCTAAGGGCCGACTTTTCAACCTGTCTGTGCCTGAACATACCGCCATGCGGAGCTATATTAAGGAGTCTTTGGAGAAAGGGCATATTCGGCCATCTTCTTCACCGTTGGGAGCGGGGTTCTTTTTTGTTGCCAAGAAGGATGGCTCCTTGAGACCCTGTATTGATTATCGCCTCTTGAATAAGATCCCGGTTAAATTTCAATACCCTTTGCCTTTGCATACTGATTTGTTTGCTAGGATTAAGGGGTCTAGCTGGTTTACTAAGATTGACCTTCGAGGGGCATATAATCTTATTCGTATCAAGCAGGGTGACGAATGGAAAACTGCATTTAATACGCCCGAAGGCCATTTTGAATACCTTGTGATGCCATTCGGACTCTCTAATGCCCCATCTGTGTTTCAGTCCTTCATGCATGATATCTTTCGGAGTTATCTTGATAAATTCATGGTTGTATATTTGGATGATATTTTGATTTTTTTCCAATGATTGGGAGTCTCATGTGAAACAGGTCAGGATGGTATTTCAGATCCTCCGTAATAATGCTTTATTTGTGAAGGGGTCAAAGTGCCTCTTTGGAGTTCAGAAGGTTTCTTTTTTGGGTTTCATTTTTTCTCCCTCATCTATAGAAATGGATCCGGTTAAGGTTCAGGCCATTCATGATTGGATTCAGTCCACATCTGTGAAGAGCCTTCAGAAATTTTTGGGCTTTGCTAATTTTTATCGTCGTTTCATTGCCAACTTCTCCAGTGTGGTTAAACCTCTAACCGATTTGACCAAGAAAGGCGCTGATGTGACGAATTGGTCCTCCGCGGCTGTTTCTGCCTTTCAGGAGCTTAAACGCCGATTTACTTCTGCCCCTGTGTTGCGTCAGCCAGATGTTTCTCTTCCATTTCAGGTTGAGGTTGACGCGTCTGAGATTGGGGCAGGGGCCGTTTTGTCTCAGAGGAATTCTGATGGTCCCTTGATGAAACCGTGTGCCTTCTTTTCTTGGAAGTTTTCGCCTGCGGAACGCAATTATGATGTCGGCAATCGGGAGTTGTTGGCTATGAAGTGGGCATTTGAGGAGTGGCGACATTGGCTTGAGGGGGCTAAGCACCGTATTGTGGTCCTGACCGATCATAAGAATCTGATTTACCTCGAGTCTGCCAAATGGCTGAATCCTAGACAGGCTCGATGGTCCCTGTTTTTCTCCCGTTTTGATTTTGTGGTCTCGTACATTCCTGGTACTAAGAATGTTAAGGCGGATGCCCTCTCTAGGAGTTTTTTTCCTGATTCCCCTGGGATTCTTGAGCCGGTCGGCATTTTGAAGGAAGGGGTGATTTTTTCTGCCATCTCCCCTGATTTGCGACGGGTTCTTCAGGAATTTCAGGCTGATAAGCCTGACCGCTGTCCTGTGGGGAAACTGTTTGTTCCTGATAGATGGACTAGTAAAGTGATTTCTGAGGTTCATTGTTCTGTGTTGGCTGGCCATCCTGGGATTTTTGGTACCAGAGATTTCGTTAGTAGGTCCTTTTGGTGGCCTTCTTTGTCACGGGATGTGCGTTCTTTTGTGCAGTCCTGTGGGATTTGTGCGCGGGCTAAGCCTTGCGGTTCCCGCACTAGTGGGTTGCTTTTGCCACTGCCGATCCCTGAGAGACCTTGGACACATATTTCTATGGATTTTATTTCCGATCTTCCTGTTTCCCAAAGAATGTCGGTTATCTGGGTTGTCTGTGACCGATTTTCTAAGATGGTTCATTTGGTACCTTTGCCTAAATTGCCTTCTTCTTCTGATTTGGTTCCGTTGTTTTTTCAGCATGTGGTGCGTTTGCATGGTATTCCGGAGAATATTGTGTCCGACAGAGGTTCCCAGTTTGTTTCCAGGTTTTGGCGGGCCTTTTGTGCCAAGCTGGGCATTGATTTGTCTTTTTCCTCTGCATTTCATCCTCAGACAAATGGCCAGACTGAGCGAACTAATCAGACCTTGGAGACCTATTTGAGATGCTTTGTGTCTGCTGATCAGGATGATTGGGTGGCTTTTTTGCCATTGGCCGAGTTTGCCCTTAATAATCGGGCTAGTTCGGCTACTTTGGTTTCGCCTTTTTTTTGTAATTTTGGTTTTCATCCTCGTTTTTCTTCTGGGCAGGTTGAGCCTTCTGACCTTCCTGGTGTGGATTCTGTGGTCGACAGGTTGCAGCACATTTGGGCTTATGTGGAGGACAATTTGGTGCTGTCTCAGGAGGAGGCTCAGCGTTTTACTAACCGTCATCGGTGTGTTGGTTCCCGGCTTCGGGTTGGTGATCTGGTTTGGTTATCTTCCCGTCATGTTCCTATGAAGGTTTCTTCCCCTAAGTTTAAGCCTTGATTTATTGGTCCTTATAGGATTTCTGAGATTATTAATCCGGTGTCCTTTCGCCTGGCGCTTCCGGCCTCTTTTGCTATTCATAATGTCTTCCATAGATCTTTGTTGCGGAAATATGTGGAGCCCGTTGTTCCCTCTGTTGATCCTCCGGCCCCTGTGTTGGTCGATGGGGAGTTGGAATATGTTGTTGAGAAGATTTTGGATTCCCGTTTTTCGAGGCGGAAGCTTCAGTACCTTGTCAAGTGGAAGGGTTATGGCCAGGAGGATAATTCTTGGGTTTCTGCCTCTGATGTCCATGCCGTTGATTTGGTTCGTGCCTTTCATCGGGCTCATCCTGATCGGCCTGGGGGCTCTGGTGAGGGTTCGGTGACCCCTCCTCAAGGGGGGGGGGTACTGTTGTGAATTCAGCTTTTGGGCTCCCTCCGGTGGTTGTAGAGGGTAATGCAGTTGTGCCTGGACTGCAGGAGTGGACAGGTGTATCTACTAATTGCAAAACTGACTGGGGTATATAGCTTTGCAGGATCCTTTAGTCAGTGCCAGTTGTCCATTGTTCTGGAAGGATTCACTTCCCTGCTGGTCCCTCCAGTTTGCTGTACTTTTCTACAAAGATAAGTCCTGCTTGGTTTTTTCTGTCCACCTGCAGTGAACTTTATAGTTCTGTGCATTTTTCATGTTTTTGTTTTGTCCAGCTTAGTCTGTGAAGGATTTTTTCCAGCCTAGATATTTCTCTGGAGATGCAGATATACCCCCCATGTCTTTAGTCAGATGTGGTGATCCGTATTTTCTGCGGTGGATATTTTCTAGTGTTTTTGTACTGACCGCATAGTACTCTGTTCTTTTCTTTCTTTTTAGCTAGTATGGCCTCCTATGCTAAAATCTGATTTCATATCTGCGTATGTTATTTCCCTCTCCTCTCACAGTCAATATTTGTGGGGGGCTTTGGGGATTTTCTCTGAGGCAAGATAGGTTTCCTGTTTCTGCCTTTAGGGGTAGTTAGATCTTAGGCTGTCTAGGGAGTGTTAGGTACCCCCCACGGCTACTTCTAGTTGCGCTGCTAGTTCAGGGTTTGCGGTCAGTACAGGGACCACCTTCTCCAGAGTCCGTCTCATGCTGCTTCTAGGCCCCCAGATCATAACAACTTCCCCCTTGGGTTTGCGCAGCAATGGCTAGACGCTTTATATCTGAGTTTTCGGTGCACATCACCTCTATGTATGCGCACTAGCTATGTGATCAAACTTTATTGCTTCATTCAGGATTTTAACACAAACAAGATGGCCGCGACCATGCTGTATTGCATGCATGTGCTCCTTGAGATCTCTCCACACAGGTGAATACCTTTAGTACCATTAGGGATATGTATATATGTTACCACATAGGATGCCTCACACTACATGATATCTTTTCCCTGAGGAAGCCGCTACTCAGGCGGCGATACGCGTGGGAGCCTATCCCACATTCTGCTTCCCCACTTCACAAGATCTTTCTCTATGGCTTTGGACTGTGGGTATGACAAGGTTTTTTTTTTCTCTCTTTTTCCCATGGGATTGAGGTTTTGGGCTCTTGCATTGCCTAGTTCCCCCTCTCCCTCCCGCAGGTCCTATGCGTACTATTACTGAGACACTTCATATATTAACATCTCTTTTGCTTTTCTATTTTTTCTACTGTCTCATTCATCACCATTTTTGTTGTACGCCTTTTTTCATCAGTTACATTTTTTTCTTTTTGCCATATGACTAAAGTTTCTATATTATTGAAGTATCCTGCACGCATATTATGTGCCTTATTATAGGGATGTATGGTATTGCAATATTAACATGTTCACACCCATTTCATGGAGTGGTCATTTATCCTTGCATTATCTTCGCTTGTGCAGTCAGATTCTTGTGATAACCTTATTGTGGGAAGCACATGTTTTGTGGGCTGTGATTTTCCTCATTCTAGGATATGACATATATATATATATATATATGGGCATGTTTTCTTGCATGTTTGCATTTTTTAAGTGTTTTTAATGGTTTTTGTGTTGTTGTTTTGTGTGTGTACTTATGTGCAGTCTTGAGTTTTTTGACAATTTAATAATAAAAACTATTTTTGATACTGGATTATATATGGAGGTGTTCCTGTCTATGTGGGCATGATCTTTTTCTTGCTCTTTCTTCATGGTTAATCACAAGCCCACAGTGAACCTTCCAATCTTTGTTGTATTTTTGCGGTGCCCTCCATTTATATATTTATTCCAAGGGCATGGTGGACAGCACAGTGCCACTGAAGTAAGGGCATGGAGTAAAGCACAGTGCCGCTGGGGCAACAGTCTGGAGGAAAGCGCGGTGCTGCTGAGGTAAGGGCATGGAGGAAAGCGCAGTGCCGCTGAGGTAAGGGCATGGAGGAAAGCGCAGTGCCGCTGAGGTAAGGGCATGGAGGAAAGGGCAGTGCCGCTGAGGTAAGGGCATGGAGGAAAGGGCAGTGCCGCTGAGGTAAGGGCATGGAGGAAAGCGCAGTGCCGCTGAGGTAAGGGCATGGAGGAAAGCGCAGTGCCGCTGAGGTAAGGGCATGGAGGAAAGCGCAGTGCCGCTGAGGTAAGGGCATGGAGGAAAGCGCAGTGCCGCTGAGGTAAGGGCATGGATGAAAGCGCAGTGCCGCTGAGGTAAGGGCATGGAGGAAAGCGCAGTGCCGCTGAGGTAAGGGCATGGTGGAAAGCGCAGTGCCGCTGAGGTAAGGGCATGGTGGAAAGCGCAGTGCCGCTGAGGTAAGGGCATGGTGGAAAGCGCAGTGCCGCTGAGGTAAGGGCATGGAGGAAAGCGCAGTGCCGCTGAGGTAAGGGCATGGTGGAAAGCGCAGTGCTGAGATGTACAGGAGAAAGTCTTGCGTCTGTGTGAAATGTCGCAATAAGGCGCCTCCACTAATATTCGATGTCCCCACCCCAGATAGGGTTGATAACAGCCAGGTCACATGACGGCAGCAGCCAATCACCGGTTTTTAGGCTACGTTCATACTAGCGTTGCGCCGCCCTGCGTCGGCGACGCAACGCACGAAAAAACGCGCGCGTTTTGCGACGCGTGCGTCGTTTTTTGACCAAAATCGGACGCACAGAAAATGCAACTTGTTGCATTTTCTTGCGTCCGACGCTAGCGTCGGAAACGACGCAAGTGTCGAAAAACGCCACCCTAAAAACGCACGCGTCCCCTATGTTAAACATAGGGGCGCGTCGCCGGCGCAACAGCGACGCACATTGGCGGAACGCCAATGTGAACGTAGCCGCGGCGATATACACAAGCGCGTCATATGATTTATGTGCAAGTGATGGCCGCACAGAGCAGTGACCCACTGACTTCCCTTAGCTGGGACATGACGGCGATGGTAGGCGATCACCGATGACGTCTTCATCACGGGACGGCGCGGGGCGCTGACCCCGGAAGTGTTGATATCACACGTGGTTGCTCAGGAAACCCTGTCAGATGAGGCTGGCCGGCCGGCTGTACGGAGGGGTGTCTGCGATGGCCTGTCAGCCTCCGCTTAGAGATCTGGCCGGTAAGGTGATGAAGCTGCCTGGCGGCTCCAGTGGCTGCAGGAACGGCCCGGACAAGGACGTTAAGGGTGAGGAGTCCGGAATGGCGGGCGGAGATGGAGCGCTGTGTGACTGCAGGATCATGCTGGGGCACTCCTCACTATGGTCACTCCCAGCTGTTATACACTGGATGTATTACACCCATAAACCACTTGGACCTTTTTATACTCCCACTCGGTTCCCACCCACTGTGATCCGTGGCCATTGCACTCACAGTATGATGCCATACCATGCAATATGGCCCCTGCCACACAGTGTTACACCTCACAGACACTGTAGAAATCGGGACAGACCCCCAATCTGCCAGAACAGCCATCAAAATCCAGAATTGTCCCACTGGCGCAATACCCTCCAACCGCCCCAGATCCAATTTCCTTCTGTCCCTCATACTTAGCGTAATTGCCATCAAATACACTTGTTTTTCACACAAGTCACACGACTTATCTAACAAGCCAGCAGTCTGACAAGTGGGCGTGATTGGGACGTTCCCAGCAGACATTGTGCATTCGCCCTGCTTGCTGTGCTGGCGTGCCCACTCCATATGTTGTGTACCTACACACTAATTTAGGATTGACGTAAATGAATCCTTTATGGTTAGAACAACATGTCTAATAACTATCTATACTTAGATGGTGGCTGATTCTAACGCATCGGGTATGGAATATGTATGTAGTTTACTTATGAATATTTGAGAATAACGCAATTTATACACAGGATTCAGCCAGCCGGGCGCGACCAATTAGCAAAGCGTGGTTCAAACTCCGTGCCAGTTCACGTCTGGACTGCGTCTGTCGCTGATTGTTCGTGGCCGGCTATCAGTGAAGCCAGGGCCAGCTCCAGGTTTTTGAGGGCCCCGGGCGAAAGTCAGACAGCCCGCGCAGTGTGCGGCGCAGCCCGCGCCATATCCCTGTTAAAAAAAAAAAAAAAAAGAATTAAAATAAAAAAGTTATATACTCACCCTCCGGTGGCCCCCGGATCCAGTCCAGGCCTTTAGCAATGCTCCTCACGACGCTCTGTTCCCAGTAATGCCTTGTGGCACTAACCCGTGATGATGTAGCGGTCTCGCGAGACCGCTACGTCATCACGGGTCGTTGCCGCAATGCATTCTTGGGACCGGAGCGTCGCGAGGAGCGTGAAAGGCGCCGGAAGGTGAAAATATGATTTTTTTTTTTTTAATTATTATTTTTAAAATTATATGTATTTACTATTGATGCTGCATAGGCAGCATCAATAGTAAAAAGTTGGTCACACAGGGTTAATGGCAGCGTTAACGGACTGCTAAAACGCTATGTGGGCGCTGACTGGAGGGGAGTAGGGAGGGAGCACTGACTGGAGGGGGTAGGGAGGGGCCAATTCGCGGCCGGACTGTGCCTGTCGCTGATTGGTCGCGTCCAATCAGCGACGCAGGATTTCCGTGGCAGACAAACAGATGGAAGTGGACCTTAGACGATTATATAGATAGATATATATCAATCTCAAAAAAATAAAGGGAACACTAAAATCCCACATCCTAGATATCACTGAATGAACTATTTCAGTTGTAAATCTTTATTCACGACATAGTGGAAAGCGTTGGGAACAATAAAACAAATAGAGGAAAAGTATAACAGAAACATATGCACCACTTCTGCATTTATCAGCCACTCCTGGTTTTGGCTTATAAATACTGATGTAAAATACTGACCAAATACTGCTAGTGTGACGGCAGCCTTACAATTCAATTGGAAAACGTTTCCTTAGGCTACGTTCAGATTAGCGTTTCCCGACGCTGCGTCGGGAAACGCAGCGGCGACGCACGCGTCATGCGCCCCTATGTTTTACATGGGGGACGCATGCGTTTTTCTTGTTGCGTTTTCCGACACGTGCGTCGTTTTTGACGCTAGCGTCGGACGCAAGAAAATGCAACAAGTTGCATTTTTCTTGTGTCCGATTTCGTCAAAAAAACGACGCACGCGTCGCAAAACGCAGCGTCGCGCAACGCTAATCTGAACGTAGCCTTAATGAGTTCAAATGGCGTTTTTGTAGTTAATGAAATTTCTAGTCTACGCCCTTGGAGCATTTTTTCCTTTTTTGCATTGATTCTGATTTATGCAGGTACTGTACCTTAAGGCTAAGAACCTCTGCTTTAGCTGGTGTCTTGCTTCTCCTCCTACCTCTCTGACCACTCCTCGACTATCTTCTCCTGGCTCCTCCTCCCCATACTGTCGGTGGTTCCTCAGGGTTCAGTTCTAGGCCCTCTCGTCTTCTCCTTATATATCGCCCCTATTGGACAAACCAGCATAGAGATTTTACTGAAAATCAAATCTACTGATGACACACAATTATACAGGTCCTTCTCAAAAAATTAGCATATAGTGTTAAATTTCATTATTTACCATAATGTAATGATTACAATTAAACTTTCATATATTATAGATTCATTATCCACCAACTGAAATTTGTCACGTCTTTTATTGTTTTAATACTGATGATTTTGGCATACAACTCCTGATAACCCAAAAAACCTGTCTCAATAAATTAGCATATCAAGAAAAGGTTCTCTAAACGACCTATTACCCTAATCTTCTGAATCAACTAATTAACTCTAAACACATGCAAAAGATACCTGAGGCTTTTATAAACTCCCTGCCTGGTTCATTACTCAAAACCCCCATCATGGGTAAGACTAGCGACCTGACAGATGTCAAGAAGGCCATCATTGACACCCTCAAGCAAGAGGGTAAGACCCAGAAAGAAATTTCTCAACAAATAGGCTGTTCCCAGAGTGCTGTATCAAGGCACCTCAATGGTAAGTCTGTTGGAAGGAAACAATGTGGCAGAAAACACTGTACAACGAGAAGAGGAAACCGGACCCTGAGGAAGATTGTGGAGAAGGACCGATTCCAGACCTTGGGGAACCTGAGGAAGCAGTGGACTGAGTCTGGTGTGGAAACATCCAGAGCCACCGTGCACAGGCGTGTGCAGGAAATGGGCTACAGGTGCCGAAATGGGCTACAGAGAAGCAGCACTGGACTGTTGCTAAGTGGTCCCAAGTACTTTTTTCTGACGAAAGCAAATTTTGCATGTCATTCGGAAATCAAGGTGCCAGAGTCTGGAGGAAGACTGGGGAGAAGGAAATGCCAAAATGCCTGAAGTCCAGTGTCAAGTACCCACAGTCAGTGATGGTGTGGGGTGCCATGTCAGCTGCTGGTGTTGGTCCACTGTGTTTCATCAAGGGCAGGGTCAATGCAGCTAGCTATCAGGAGATTTTGGAGCACTTCATGCTTCCATCGGCTGAAATGCTTTATGGAGATGAAGATTTCATTTTTCAGCACGACCTGGCACCTGCTCACAGTGCCAAAACCACTGGTAAATGGTTTACTGACCATGGTATTACTGTGCTCAATTGGCCTGCCAACTCTCCTGACCTGAACCCCATAGAGAATCTGTGGGATATTGTGAAGAGAAAGTTGAGAGACGCAAGACCCAACACTCTGGATGAGCTTAAGGCCGCTATTGAAGCATCCTGGGCCTCCATAACATCTCAGCAGTGTCACAGGCTGATTGCCTCCATGCCACGCCGCATTGAAGCAGTCATTTCTGCCAAAGGATTCCCGACCAAGTATTGAGTGCATAACTGAACATTATTATTTGTTGGTTTTTTTGTTTGTTATTAAAAAAACACTTTTATTTGATTGGATGGGTGAAATATGCTAATTTATTGAGACAGGTTTTTTGGGTTATCAGGAGTTGTATGCCAAAATCATCAATATTAAAACAATAAAAGACGTGACAAATTTCAGTTGGTGGATAATGAATCTATAATATATGAAAGTTTAATTGTAATCATTACATTATGGTAAATAATGAAATTTAACACTATATGCTAATTTTTTGAGAAGGACCTGTACACCTCTTTTCCTGACATCACTCCTGCATTACTGCAAAATAACAGTGATTGTCTGTCAGCTATCTGTACCATCATTTCCTCCCTCTATCTAAAACTGAATCTGACAAAAACTGAACTCATTGACACTTTCACCTCAGCTACCTCTAAACTTTTATCACTGACTGCCTCCTTTGGCCTCACTCAATGGTCCTCTGAGGCCACTCACAAAGATGGCCACACGCTGGACCTCATCTTCGCCCGCCTCTGCTCCCTTACTAACCTCACTAACACACCCCTCCCCCTGTCTGACCACAACCTACTGACATTCTCGTCCCTCTCCTCTCCTAGTGTGCAACCCCCACTCTACAAACTCACTCACCCTCGCAGATAATCTCAAACATCTCAACTTACAATCACTCTCTGAGTCCCTTCTCCCTCTCACAGACATAGCTTCCCTTCATGACACAGATGCTGCTGCCACTTTTTATAACACCACAATAACAACAACACTCGATTCGGCCGCCCCACTCATGCATAGTAAAACTCGTACAATTAACAGGCAGCCCTGGCTGACCAGCCTGACCAAAGAATTGAGACGGGCTTCCAGGATTGCTGAGCGGAGATGGAAGCGATCCCACTCTGCCGACCACTTCACTGCATACAAGCAGTCCCTCGCCAGCTTCAAGTCTGCGCTCACTGCCGCAAAACAAACATACTTCTCATCCCTCATATCCTCCCTGTCCCACAACCCTAAACAGCTTTTCAACACTTTCAATTCTCTACTCCGTCCCCCCGCACCTCCTCCCTCCCCCCTCATTTCTGCTGATGACTTCGCCTCTTTCTTTAAACAGAAGATCGATACGATCAGAGAAAGCTTTGGCCCACAGCGCCCACTGCCCCTCTTAGCTGCTCAACCCTGCTCCTCCAAAACCAGCTTCTCCACCATGACAGAAGATCAGCTCTCCACCCTCCTGTCAAGATCACACCTCACCACCTGCACGCTTGACCCGCTCCCATCCCACCTCATCCCTAACCTTTCCACGGTCTTCATCCCAACCCTAAAGCACCTCTTCAACCTCTCACTCACAACAGGTGTCTTTCCCTCATCCTTCAAGCATGCCAAGATCACACCCATCCTCAAAAAGCCCTCCCTCGACCCATCCTCTCTGTCTAGCTATCGCCCAATATCTCTTCTCCCTTATGCCTCCAAATTGCTGGAGCAACACGTCCATCTTGAACTGTCCTCCCACTTCTCCTCCTGCTCCCTCTTTGATCGGTTACAATCAGGCTTCCGTTCCCATCACTCAACTGAAACTGCCCTAACTAAAGTCACCAATGACCTACTAACTGCCAGGAGCAAGCGACACTACTCTGTCCTCCTTCTCCTGGACTTGTCTTCTGCCTTTGACACTGTAGATCACTCCCTTTTGCTACAAATCCTCTCATCCCTTGGCATCACAGACTTGGCCCTTTCCTGGATCTCGTCATATCTGACAGACCGAACATTCAGTGTCTCCCTCCCCCACACCACCTCCTCACTTCGCCCCTTGTCAGTCGGTGTTCCTCAAGGCTCTGTTCTAGGACCCCTACTCTTCTCCATCTACACTTTCGGCCTGGGACAGCTCATAGAATCCCACGGTATGCAGTACCATCTCTACGCTGACGACACGCAGATCTACCTCTCCGGACCTGACCTCTCCTCCTTGCTTACCAAAATCCCGCACTGTCTGTCTGCCATTTCAGCCTTCTTTTCTGCTCGCTTTCTACAACTGAACATGGACAAAACAGAATTCATCATCTTTCCCCCATCTCACTCTACCCCTCCACCAGACCTATCCATCAATGTCAATGGCTGCTCACTATCCCCAGTCCCACACGCCCGGTGCCTCGGGGTGATCCTCGACTCTGCCCTCTCTTTCAAGCCACATATATCCAAGCCCTTGCCTCCTCCTGTCGTCTCAAACTCAAAAATATTTCCCGGATCCGTGCTTTCCTTGACCGCAACACTGCAAAAACGCTAGTGCATGCCCTTATCATCTCCCGCCTCGACTACTGCAACCTCCTACTCTCTGGACTCCCCTCTAGCACTCTGGCACCACTCCAATCCATCCTACACTCTGCTGCCCGACTAATCCACCTGTCCCCCCGCTATTCCCCAGCCTCTCCCCTGTGTCAAGCCCTTCACTGGCTTCCTATCGCCCAGAGACTCCAGTTCAAAACCCTCACACTGACATACAAAGCCATCCACAACCTGTCTCCTCCATACATCTGTGACATGGTCTCCCGGTACCTACCTACACGCGACCTCCGATCCTCCCAAGACCTCCTTCTCTACTCCCCTCTCATCTCTTCTTCCCATAACCGCATCCAAGACTTCTCCCGTGCTTCCCCCATACTCTGGAACTCTCTACCCCAACACATCAGACTTGCGCCTACCATAGAAACCTTCAAAAAGAACCTGAAGACTCATCTCTTCCGACAAGCCTACAGCCTGCAGTGATCCTCAACCTACTGAACAGCCGCACAGCCAGCTTTTCCCTCTCCTAGTGTATCCTCACCCACCCCCTGCAGACTGTGAGCCCTCGCGGGCAGGGTCCTCCCTCCTTATGTACTCGTGTGCCTTGTTATCTGCTCATGTTTAATGTATTTGTCTATATTTGCCCCGTATTCACATGTAAAGCGCCATGGAATAAATGGCGCTATAAAAATGTATAATAATAATAATAATAATAATAACTCCTCTTGTTTCTACCCTCTACTAACCTACCCATGCTGGATATTGCCATTTCCGTTTGTGGCTCTACCATAACTCCTGCTGTCATGAGGTTATTTTTTACTCGGATATTACCTTCACTCACTACATCTGATCGCTCACTCGCTCAAGTTAAGGTACCGTTACACTAAACGACTTACCAACGATCACGACCAGTGATACGACCTGGCCGTGAATGTTGGTAAGTCGTTGTGTGGTCGCTGGGGAGCTGTCACACAGACGGCTCTCTCCAGCGACCAATGATCAGGGGAACGACTTCGGCATCGTTGAAACTGTCTTCAACGATGCCGAAGTCCCCAGGTAACCAGGGTAAACATCGGGTTACTAAGTGCAGGGCCGCGCTTAGTAACCCGATATTTACCCTGGTTACCATTGTAAAAGTTAAAAAAAAAAAAAAAAAAAACACTACATACTCACATTCCAATGTCTGTCACGTCCCCCGGCATCAGCTTCCCTGCACTGACTGTCAGCGCCGGCCGTAAAGCAGAGCACAGCGGTGACGTCACCACTGTGCTCTGCTTTCCGGCCGGCGCTGACAGTCGGTGCAGGGAAGCTGACGCCGGGGGACGTGACAGACATCGGAATGTGAGTATGTACTGTTTTGTTTTTTTTATTTTTTTTACTTTTACAATGGTAACCAGGGTAAATATCGGGTTACTAAGTGCGGCCCAGCACTTAGTAACCAGATATTTACCCTGGTTACAAGTGAACACATCGCTGGATCGGCGTCACACACGCCGATCCAGCGATGACAGCGGGTGATCAGCGACCAAAAAAAGGTCCTGATCATTCCCCACGACCAATGATCTCCCAGCAGGGGCCTGATCATTGGTTGCTATCACACATAACGAGATCATTAGCGGGATCGTTGCTACGTCACAAAAAGCGTGATGTTGCAACGATATCGTTAATGATATCGTTGTGTGAAGGTACCTTTAGTTGCACCTCTAAAAGATCTCTGGAATTTGACCTTTTCTTTCCTTTGACTCTAAAACAAACAAACAAAAATCTTACTGTAGCTCTTATTCATTCAGGTCTGGACTACTGCAACTCTTTGTTTACTAATCTGTCTCCCTCTTACTAAACTCTCTCCTCTCCAATCCATCCTGAATGCTGCAGCCAAGATCATATTCCTTTCCAACCGTTAGGCCGGGGACACACACAACGTATTAAAAAACGGTCCGTTTTTGACGGACGAGAATCGCACAAATGTTACCAAAACAGTTATTCGTGTGCAGTGCGAGGATGCGATTTTCTCGCATCAAATGATCCGTGTGACATCCGTATGGCATCCGTATGGCGAGATTTTCTCACACACTTGCAAAATGAGCAAATAATGGCTGAGCCTTTCCTGTCACCTGCCTAATGCCTGAGAATTTCTCGCAAGTCACACTGATGGTCCGTGTTCTGTGCTATTTTTTCTCACCCCCATAGACTTTCATTGGCGAGTCTCGGCCGAGATACGCTGACAATCGCAGCATGCTGCGATTTCACTCGGATCCTGAATACGGCCGAGAGAATATCGGATGATGGGAGCTGCCCCATAGATTAACATTGGGACGAGTGCTATGCGATTTTTTTATCGCATTGCACTCGTCCGTATTACGGTCTAGTGTGACCCCGGCCTTACACTGATGCCGCTACCTTGTGCCAGTCATTGCACTGGTTGCCCATCCACTCCAGAGTTCAATATAAACTTATCACTCGCCCACAAAGCACTCCATGCTTCAGCACCACTCTACATCTCCACCATCTGTCTAGCACCCTACCCATGCCCAAAGGCTAACCTCCTCAATAACCCAAACCTCCTACTCCCGTCTCCAAGACTACTTGCCTGCTGCACCAATTATCTGGAATGCACTACCCAGGACAACTTGATTAATTCCATATAGCCACAGTTTTAATCGTGGCCTAAAAACGCATTTCTTTAGACTGGCCAATCACGCCACTTACATAACTGTCCCAGTTTTGCCCACACAACATTTTCCTCGGGGTCTGGTCCTTTGTGTCATCTGTTTACTCCCTCCATGCACGTAATATCCCTCTATGGCTGTACTTGTTCACATTCTGGTTGGTGACTTCTTCATGCAGCGTTATGTGAATACCCCATTTATTATATTGATGGCCGGACCGTACATTACAAGCACTTTTTACCATTTACCTTGCGTGTCTCCCTATTTCCTCTTAGATTGTAGCTTGCGAGTAGCAGGGCTCTCTTTTTGGTATGAGTTCTGTAATGTCCTTATTGTCTGTACAAGTCCCATCTGTAATGTAAAGTGCTGCGGAATATATTGTTATTATAGAAATTATTTCGCTTCAATTATACATTCTTTGCTGTTTATTTCCTTACTTTGTAATGTCACATTTGTCAGATATCGATAACCTTCTTCCTCCCCACTTTCCCCAGGTTGGAAAGAGATCTTAAACACCTCTGCGGGTGTCCTACAACAATCTGGAGTGATTGGAGTGCCCACTGACACCATCTATGGCATCGCATGCCTGGCACAGAGCTCTCAGTCCATTAGTAACATTTATAACGTGAAAGGACGCAATGGGACCAAGCCACTGGCCATCTGTGTTGGGGCCATTGAGGATATTTATCGGTTAGTATGTTTTGCATCTTTTTATACAGTTGCTTTTGTATTTTCTAACCTATAAATATCACACACATTGGTTTTAACGGGGTATTAGCATCTTAAAGGGGATGTTGGTTTAAAAAAGAGCCACAGTTCATTAGCGAAAATGATTACCTGTTAAAGCCTCTCCAGTGCTCACAATCTGTTAGTTATTAGTTGACAGTACTGCACCTACACATCCCATCTACAACACATGACTTCTGCAGCTAATCGCTGCTATCTGTGGTCTTGTGATGTCTATCTTGGGTTTTAACAACAGGTTATTAAAAGGCTTATTTTGTTATTTTCAAGTATTGCCTACACACGGCCCATTATTTTGTTGATGCTGGAAAACCTGCTTTTATTATATTTATTTTTATTGTATATGCTATGCCTTGGTATAACAGGGCCCTTAGTCTGTTTCAGTAGGCTCCACAATCATGGGGAAGACTGCTGACTTGACAGATGTCCAGAAGTCAGTCATTGACACACTCCACAGGGAGGGAAAGCCACAAAGGGTCATTGCTAAAGAATCTGGCTGTTCAGAGTGCTGTATCCAAGCATATTAATGGAAGGCTGAGTGGAAGTGCCACCACACATAGACATATCCAGGACATAGGCTCGCATCCTCCCATCCATCTATGAGCTGGAAATTGCAAATGTAGGTCACCAAACCCCTTCATAAATGGCACCTATGTAGTATTTGTGGCATTTCCAGTGGCTATTTATCCATACAATGCTGTATTTCAATCCAATATGACAGTTGTGATTAGATATGCTTAGACCAGTTTAGTTTAAAGCTTTTAAAACCCTATCAGGCCTTTCCTTCATTATATTTGTGTAGCCGTGTGACCACTATGTGGTAGCTTTCAAAGGAACGGTCATCCAGCAGTTCTAAGAGAAATCTGCCTAGTTCTGTAGAAATTTGGTGCATTACTTTGAGATCATAATGGAATATCTTCGATATATGCAGGGTGTAAGGCTTTTTCTATTCATCACTACTCCACAGTGAGCACACACTGTACATACAGCAGCATTCAGCGCCTTAGGTCCGAACACTGCTTTACACACTGAACACCAGGTGGCGCCATACTGTAAGAAATGTGAGGGGAAATACTTTTTCCTTGACATTTAACATTTATTTGTTTTTACTCCCTTTAATACCACTGAACTTTACAGACCCGATCAGCCCTGTCCCCAATGGGGTTCACAATCTAGATTCCCTATCATTATGTCTGTAACATAAACCCACGCAAGGACGGGGAGAAAATACACACTCCTTAAAGATGTTGTCCATGGTGGGGTTTCAATCAGTGCTGCAAGGCTGGGGTGCTAACCACCGAGTCACCGTGCTCATTACACATAATTTATGGACTTCTGTTTTAAGTTATTTCTTTGCCTGTGGGCATTGGATGCGTTGTTACCGACATCTGGTGAGAATGTCATGTCAGTAGCACATTTAGAAATATGTGCTTTGAAAATTGTGTTCAATACTTGTCACGCGCTGTATTTCTTCACTGGCCCATTTTGGTTTGTTTTTTTCTTTTAAATTATGTAAGTTGCAAATAGTATTTTTTATGACCTATACAATGGATGTGATATGCAGTGGTGGGCCATCTCCTTTAATAAGTGACAATCTGTTACTAAGGAGCGATACACGTTTCAAGTGTCTGATTTGGATTTTCTCTTGAATGCAGATATTGCCAGGTTAATGTTCCTGACCAGTTACTTCGGGATTTATTGCCTGGGCCAGTTACATTGGTGATGGAAAGATCCGAGGAGCTTAATAAGGAGCTGAATCCTTACACTTCAGTAAGTATAGACTTTATTATACAATTGCCAGTGGTATTCATACAAGTCAGGAAGAAACAAACATTCTGATTCCATAACACTTGGAACACATTTCTGGGGCAGTTGTCAGGAGTAAACCAATACAGTCATGTGTATTAATATGATTTTCACATTCTCTACACTCCCCAACATTGACTTTGCAACGTGAGGAAGGAAGAGTGGTGGCATTATGAAAATCACACGACTGTTCAGTATGTGAAAGTAGCCCTCCCACTAAGTCTTCTTACCCTCCACCCCATTAAACGTGTATATGTGAATGTAGTGTGTTAATATACGGTACTCGCCTACCACTGTAATTATCCGGCTCACTCTATATTCTATGCATAAGCTGGAAGTCTTTTACAGTATAAGTCTATGGAGCCTTGCTCTGACACTTCATAGACTTACATTGTAAAAGCCACTTCTGGATCCCATAGAGCGCAGTGTGACTGGGAGAGTCTTTAGAGAGGTGACCTCACTGAGGAGAGGAGCAGTCAGTGCTGGACATCCGAGAAAGCTGTGCTAGATGAGTATTTTAACACTCGCACTAAATTACCTGTGTATATGTATCTAGACATACACATATACATTCATTTCAATTAATAAAAATAACATGGTGTAAGTGCTTCATTAGTGATATGCAAAAAATAAAAGATTTTCATAACGTCTCCGTTACTTCAGTGTAGTATAAGCGCAAAGCACAGAAAGATGGCTCCTGAGACATTCCACCTGTGTCTTCGTGAAGGCTTTTTCATAGTGTTGCCCATGTGGTCTCCAGACTAATTTCATACAAGACAAAAGCAGGACTCGTCGCTGAAGAGCATGGCCCATAACTCCAACCTTCATTACTGTCTTGTGCTGCACCATGATGGCCTTCCACAGTGGTGGCATAAAGTCAATGAAATGCCTGTATGTGGATGTCTAATTTGTAGCCCATTACCTTCTGATAGTTTGTGTAGTCACGGTTTGAGGTTTTAGGCTTGGTATGTGATGTTTAATTTCACTTGCAGTGCAGAATGGACAGGGCTGTATTTGCCACTAGGCACTTGAGGGCACGTGCCTAGGGCGGGGATGATGCAGGGGGGGGGGGGGGTGGGGGGTGGCACCTGAGCAAGGTTTGTTGTTGTTTTTTTTTTTTTTTTATTTTTTAAGTCCTGGGTCACCTCCCGACCGACCGCCCCCCGCCCACCTGCCTGCCTCCCACCCTCCTTGAAGACGATACTCACCCTGCTCCAGCAATGCCTGGTCTCAGCGTCTGTAGCGCGTCCTGAGTGAGCGGTCACTTGGTACCGCTCATTAAGGTCATGAATATGCACATATTCATGACCTTAATGAGCAGTACCACGTGACCGCTCACTCAAAAAGAAGGTGCTGCGCCGGGAGTCGAGACAGAGCCAGAGGGATGTCGGCGCAGCAGTGCGGTGTGGGACAGGTGAGTATGAAGGACTGGGGGAAAGAAAGAGGACGGGGAGCAGAGCCATGGGAGAAGGAGCGGGGGGTGGGGAAGGGGGGGGGGGGGGTGGAGAGATGAGCCATGCATACTGGAGGGGGAAATTATGAGCCATGCATACAGGAGGGGGTGGTGGTGGTATATGAGCCATGCATACAGGAGGTGGGGGGGGGGGGAATTATGAGCCATGCATACAGGAGGGGGGGGGGGGGGAATATGAGCCATGCATGGGATGGGAGGGAGATGAGCCACACATACAAAATGGGAGGGGGACATTATACAGTATGGAGCATCATGTGGGGTCATTATACAGTATGGAGCATCATGTGTGGCCATTATACAGTGTGGAGCATCATGTGTGGCCATTATACAGTATGGAGCACTGTGTTGCCGTATTTATTTTTGTTTATAATTATTGTATACGAAAGTGTGATCAGCAGTGCTAAATGGGTGTGGTTGGGACGTGGATATGGGTGTGACTAGTTGTGAAATGGGTGTGGTCAGAGGCGTGGCCTAAAATTTGCCGCAGCGCAATAAACTTTATACCTTTTTCCCTTCTTCAAAAGTTGGGAGGTATGGTACCACATTTGCCAAATCACGGCAAGTGCCACAAATCCCATAGGGAATGAATGAGGCTGCACACATTGTTGCCGTAAGTGATCCATTACACGGCAGATGCAGAAAAACTGCCTGATCTGCTGCAAAAGGCGACTTTCACATCAGCAAATCTTGCCAAAGTCTATGCCGATAGTGTCATACTCACCAATGGGGGAGGCAGCACTAAAAGTGCCTAGGGCAGCAGAAACTCTAAATACGGCCCTGAGAATGGAGCACTATGCATCGTTTATTTTTACAAGAACACATGGGCAGTGTCACACCGGTATTATGCTTCGTGCTGTCATAATATACAGCCGAACACCTTAAGTCTGCATTCCAGGTACCCTACCATCATTACACTGTTTTAATAGTGCAACCAGTGGTAAGACCACTTCTCTAAAAGTGTCCCAGGAGTAATTTTCTAATGACCATGCCAGGCCACATGATGATTGTGCTACTGTGGGCAGCCTGCGTGGCCTAAATATGCTACCATGGTCTGCAGTGTCTCCAACCTAGCACATCTGAGACATCATTGGTGGGCAATTGCAAAGGGAGCTGCCAGCAGCAGATTTACGATCTGTACCCAAGTTCATTCAGCATGACACAACATTCCTTAGACAACCATTAATGAAGCCCTCCTCCCATCAAGTTTTTACCCTCTTAATATATTGCAATCATATAGCAGTGTTTACTTACAATTAATCATTTTGTCCTTCTACCCATCTAATTCTTCTTTCCTCTGCTCTATGTAGAAACAAGAAGTCTCTTTTCCTTACATAAATCACCTCCTCCTTCACCTCCTGACCCAGTTTTTCCCTTTCCCTGCCATTGATTTTGCAGTGATGACAACTCATACAGGGAAAATTGACCTCCTGTTTCTCCATAGAGCTTAGAATGATTCAGTAGCCAGTTTTTAATCATGTGACGTCATAGACCTAATGGATAACATAAGAACTAGCTGGGAAGAAAGGCAAAATTAGCAACTGTAGGTGCAGTGGTATATAATATGATTGTTATGTATTAAAAGGGCTTCTTTACTAACCTCACTGATATCATGGCACTGTTTTCAAGTGCGTTATTTCTGCATGTGGCGCTCATCCTCTATGCTGAATCGGTCACAGTTTGGAAAATTCCAATTTGTTTTTCAGAATTTGCATATAATGTGCATAACTCCATGACCTTTTCTTCCTTGGTTTTTTCACTTTCAGTGTTGAGCAGTGTGGTATGGCTCATACACCCTGAGTTGTATAGAGGTGGATACTGCACCACTTGACTCTTATTGGGCTCCTCTATACCTTTTCTGGTGTTGATTTTTATATGTAAGCACACACATCTTGTGTGAATTTCGGTATGAAAAAATGTAGCATTATCCATTAGATGCTGCACTAGTTATATTCTTGGAGTAATTTCTTTCAGAGCAGAATATTTCAACAAGATGAGTGCCAAATAAAGGCGCAAGCCGTACCTATGGCTCTGTAGTAAGGCGGCACAAGGACTGTGTTCCCCTATAGCTTTGTAATTGAGGTTTTATTTATTTTTTTTACCCTAATTATTTAGAATTATTGTATGCCCAATTTTTAAACTTGATTGTGAAAGGGTAATTAGAAACTTTTTTTTTTTTTTTGTATTGACCATGGCTTTATTTTTTATATTTTGTTTATCCCCGTCCTGGTTTTTCTAACCTAATAAAGTTGCCTTTTTGTTATTTTTGTACTGAATCCTGGTCCTGTCTTATTCCAGTTGGTGGGTGTTCGTATACCAGATCACGCATTTATCAGACAGCTGGCGCAGATCTGCTCCGAGCCATTGGCACTGACTAGTGCGAACATCAGCACCCAGCCAAGCACACTGTCAGTTGAGGTATTATCTCTAAAAGCTTTAAAGTAATGAAGTTGGTGTAAAATGTAATACTCATACTGGATCCAATATAGCACCTTTGTGGGATTTATACAGAGATTGGGAAACTCTGGCCAAGTAAGATCCTCTATGATGGTCTCCCTTCATAAATTTGTTAAACTGATATTTTATATAACTATTTTGACTTTACATATGAATATATTACTAGTTTTGTTTCTGGTTGTAGGAGTTTAGAGACCTGTGGCCCACGTTGTCCCTAGTCGTGGATGGAGGACCTATTGGGGACTTGTCTAGTCCAGAATCCAGGTTAGGATCGACTGTAGTGGACATTTCTGTTCCTGGAAAGTTTACTGTTGTCCGACCTGGATGGTAAGTTCACTGTTAACAAAGGGTTACCCGTTTTTGTGGTCTTGGATTTCTGTGAGTTTTCTTGTACATGTATTTAACCACTTGGTGACCACCTGTTTGCCTTTTAATTTTTTTTAAGATGTCACTAAGGCTTTACTTAATTGCATGGCCTTCTCATAGCATTGCAGCTCCCATCTATTAATTTTCTGTCGCAGATTCCTACAATCTTGGTTGTTTATAACTTTGCGGTTTGAGGGAAGTATCAAGGTCTCCCTAAGTCATGAAATCAAACTTGTTACCCGGGGATCATGGCAACATGGGGTCTGATGGTTGCTGTGGTAGCTGAATTCACAAATGGTGTGTATTCTCTATGAAAAATTAAAAATTGAGCTTTAACAACATTTCTAAATTTGGCAGGACTTTCTTTTGCCGCATTTATTGCATATTCTGTGGTTCACCTGACAATAGAGGGTATGGCTTCACATAAAAGGCATGTGGTTTGCAGCATTCATATCTGGAAGAAGCCAACTAATATGTGGTGTTTATACCCATGGCTGTGGAGTCTGTAGGCTAAATCTCCAACTCCTCAATTTCCATGACTCCGACTCCCTCATACATGGCTCATGTTTAAGTGACAAATTTACTGTGGTAAAATGGGAACATCAGGCTTTCAGTCATTATTATGATACAATAATCAAGCCATTAAGAGAGAACATAAAATATATTTATTGGAATACAACTTTAGAACAAAACTTTTTTCATATTTACAACTTATTATACACTGTGCAGTAAGTGGAAAAAAAAAATATCAACAAAAACTTACTGAATAACATTGGTGCAGTCTATGAATTTGTTCTGAGAAATAGTATCACCTCCATCAGATCCTCCTTTATAGATGACCTCAAATCTGACCTAATTTTTTTTTAAGGCCAGAGAATAACCTCTACACTAACTTGGGTTGGTGGCAAAGTGCCAACAGGTGCCGGGAAAGGTCAGAGAGGCCCGGTGCCTGCGCACTGCAGAACTTTGCTGTGCCCTCATCAGGACAGACAAAGTACGCCTGCATCTGAGCCGTGATAGAAAGCAAGGAAGAGTACGTCATCACATGAAGATGGGAGGTGCAGGACCCGGACCGCATCGGGACTGCCCCTGGGTGAGTATAATCTAACTTGTTTTTCTTATCTTTCAGGTTACTTCTTGGGCTTATCTACAGCATTACAGAATGCTGTAGATAAGCCCCTGATGGCGGTGGCCTCAGCTTATAGGCAAAATATGGGGTGACCGTTTCCCTTTAAGATCTTTTTTTTGGTTAAGGGCTTCTTCCATCACTAATTTTCTAATACTTTCTCTTTCAAGAGAAACGCCAAGTTTGTGGGCCATTTCTCCATTAAGAGCTGTAAAAACTGGTCACGCAAATAATGATAATGGTACACAGTCCTTCACAAAAGCTCGATGAGCTGTCTTTTAAACACATCCTCTGTCATTGTTACAGTAACTTTGCCACGTACAAAATATCTTGTAACTGATGTTTTGAGATGCTCTTTCCTCCTCCTTTGCTTGGCAGGAAGTGCTGGTTAGGGTTGAGCGAAACGGATCGTTCATTTTCAAAAGTCGCCGACTTTTGGCAAAGTCGGGTTTCATGAAACCCGACCCGATCCCTGTGTGGGGTCGGCCATGCGGTACGCGACTTTCGCGCGAAAGTCGCGTTTCGTATGACGCGCTTGGCGCCATTTTTTCAGCCAATGAAGGAGCGTGGGCAGAGAGATGACATAGGTCTTAGGGGCGTGGACGCCTATCGTCATCTTGTCGATTGTGCGCTGTAGCGATTTGCAATGTGTAACACCAGCTTTTCTGTTCAGGGACGGAGGGAAGAGAGGGAGAGAAAAAAAAAAAAAATAAAATAAATAAAAAAAAATTCCCATTGACTTTGCATTGGGTTTCGTGTTTCGGTCGATCCCCGACTTTTCGCCATAACACAAAGGAACAATTTGAAAAAAAATTTCTGAGTTAGGTTTTTGAGCTGATTTATACTAAAATTGGCATGCTGATTCCAAAAATGTAGTCAGTTTTTTTTTCTAGCACGTCAAGTTTTTCCTACACAACTTACTTAAAGACTTGTTATCTGATTACAATTCGACTCATATAGAGCTACGTGGCAACTTGTAAGAGTAGTCACAACTTTGTCATGCCAATTTCTTATATATTTCATTTTTTGGTCATATTTGTACTATTTAAAAAACAAACAAACACTTTTTAGGTACAGTAGTTTACATAGTTTTGAGAAGACAAAAATCCTATAGTTCAAAAACTTGACGTGATAGAGAAAAACTGAGATCATTTCTGGATTCAGCATCCAAAAATTAAGAACAGTTGTCTGACCTAACTCTTAAAAAATTGTGTTCGCCAGTGTAATCGGCCGATTTCACTCGACTTGACTTTAGAGATAGTCGGGTTTTGCGAAACCCGACTCGACCCTAAAAAAGTAAGTCGCTCAACCCTAGTGCTGGTCTCTGGTTTCTTGGTGCTGCTGCGATCTTTTTCAATCACAGCTTTGTAAACTTCTGGGTGGCAGCGTTGTAAATGTCTTCTTAGATTGGAAGCTCTTTAAGGAGCATTTTTATCACTGCCTGATTTTTGGCATCACAGCATTTGTTTTCATCTGGGTCACTTATATACACTGGCACACAAAATGTTTATCTTGAGTCACTGTAAAATGCTCAAATACAGCTGATTTCATAAGATGCTTCTTAGACATTTTGTCAGCAATGCTCGCAGAGTGATGAATGTCGCTACCCCCCTGATGACTCAAAAGATGAAACGCATCGGGAGACATCAGTTTCTGCTAGGATGAGACTGCGTGGTAATATTGAAAACGGCCGATCATGAGATCCTGGGCACTCTGACCGTTCGGTCCTATGGATGAGTATAAATGGGTTTCTTTTTATTAATGCCAGGCTATCAGTAAATAGTATAACGTGTAAAAACCGTCTGTGTATGGTTGGATTGCACTGAGCCCTTTTGTTTTAGGTGGGATTGGACTTTTCCGTCCTCTCCCTCAGCATGTCATAAAAAGCTATAAATATACCTGTGGCTACTTTTCATTGTATAAACCTGACACTGGAGCATTCAATACATATAGGTCATAGACCTGTTTGAACTGGTATTAATGCCTCGAAAATAGAGGGTCAGCGTGACAATACTTGATAGCCGTAATATATTACCTCTGAAAGGCAGACACAAGTGGTATGTATGAGTATGTTGGGTCTGTTTTTACTTGCACTATGTGGTCTTGGCACAAGCACTTTTTTGCCCTTTGGGTGCTTCACAGGAACTTAAGCAATGTGGAAATAAAAAAATTAACATTTAGCTCTAGTCACAAAAATGATCTTTCAGTCCCGATTTTTCTTTTTTTCTTTTCTTATTTTATTTAGTTATTTATTTTTAACCACAAGAGTAACAGGAGAAAATAGACCACAAAAGTTCTTGTGCAACTTATCCTGAGTATGGCGATGCCCCATATGTGGAGGAAAACCAAAGGTTTGGGCGCAGGGCTCAGAAGGGAAGGAGTGACGTTTTGGATTGCAGACTTTGATGGAATGGTCTGTTGGCGTCATGTCGTGTTTGCAGAGCCCCTGGTGTACCTAAGCAGTGGAAATCCCCCACAATTGACCCCAGCGGGTCAGCGGTGTGTGCATTTCCGGCCCGATGGCCGGAAGCGATTGTTAAATGTTGCTGTCAGTTTTATAGCGGCATTTAACTAGTTAATTGGTGGGGGCGGATCGCGATTCCGCCTGCGGGGGTTCTGCAATCGGGCGTACTATTCGTCCAATGGCAGAAAGTGGTTAATTCCAATTTCTTCAACGTACCCCAACACACACACACTAATGGAGTCCTAGGCAATACACATTCATACCACCCTTCAATAAGACTAATCGCCACAACCCAGCATTTGCCCAATTAGCTGCTTACGGAGGTTACTGGGTGTCGTTACCCTCGTAGACCCTAAATCTGTGGGTGTACCCTGAGGTACTCTCCCACAGTTTTTACAGCTTTATTCCATACCTGGACCTCTTACTGAGCAGGTACTGTCGGAATTTTAGCCCCCCTTTGAAGTGAACGAGAGATTCATCAATAGTGATGTCACTCTGGAGTATGTACGCCTCAGCAAATTTTCTGCTGAAGTGTTCAACCACACTGAACAATAATCAGCGCCAAAAGGGTTAAACAAGTGAGGTGACGATGTGATTCCCCCACCTATTGTGAAGGCTGTGATTGGTGCTGTCACCTTGCTATGAGGTCCATTGTAAAACCTTCAGCTTGTGCCTTTTGAGGTAGTCTATTGTGGATCGTTATTCATTAGTAGAAGCCATCCTCTTTTCAACTTCAGCTTTTTTACAGATGGTATTATATTTGCATCAAGAATTTGTTGACATTTCATTGAATTCATTCTTCCCCTCTACCCGTGAAATGTTCCCCGTGCCATTGGCTGCAAAACAACCCCAAAGCATGATTGAGCCACTCGCATGCTTAATGGTTGGCGAGATGTTCTTTTCCTGAAATTCTGTGCCCTTTGTTATCCACACATACCTCTTTCATTGTGGCCAAATGTTCTATTTTGATCTCATTGGTCCACAGGACTTGTCCAAATCTCATCAGGCTTGCTTAGATGTTCTTTTGCATACTTCTGACTCTGAATTTTATGGTGATGACTCTTTCATGATGGCCATATTTGTGCAAGTGTCTCTGTTCTACTGTTTAACCCCTTAAAACCCATTTTTTTGCTTTTTCGTTTTGCTCCCCTTAACTTTTTTTTTTCTTTTCAGTCAATATGGCCATGTGAGGGCTTGCTTTTTGTGGGACAAGTTGTACTTTTGAACTATACCATTGGTTTTACCATATTGTGTACTGGAAAACGGGGAGGAAAAGTGTGATGAAGTTCAATTCCACCGTTTGTTAAAAAAAAGTTCACTAAATACTAAAACTGACCTACCATTATGATTCTCCAGGTCATTGAGTTCAGACACCAAACGTGCCTTGGTTCTTTTTTTATTTAAGTGGTGGAAAAAAAATTCCTAAGTTTTGTTAAAAAGACATTTTTCATGATCTCTGGTTGGGTGAGGGCTTATTTTTTTTGCGTGCCGAGCTGACGTTTTTGATACCATTTTGGTGCAGATACAATCTTTTCATCGCGCCGTTATTGCATTTTAATTCAATGTTGCGACCAAAAAAAAGTAATTCTGTAGTTTTGACTTTTTTTCTTGTTACGCCGTTTAGCAATCGGGTTAATTATTTTTTTTTATATTGATGGATCGAGTGATTCTGAACGTGGCAATATAAAATAACCATAAAAAAAAATAATTTTTTTTTACGTTTTGCATGCTTCAGTAGTCTCCATGGGAGACTAGAAGCTGCATAACTCTGCTCTCCTCTGCTACATACAAGCAATGACCAGATTGCCTGTGAGTAGCAGAAATGCTCACTTGCTATGAGTGCCGACCACCGGGTGGCACTCCATAGCAATCTGGCAATGACGACCATAGAGGTCTGCTTCAGACCTCTGGTTGTCATGCCGACTCATTGGTGACCTATGATCATGTGACGGGTCACCGAAGGACAGGATTTATGACGCGCTTCTGGTAAGCTTGAGTTAAATGCCGCTGTCATAGATTGACAGCGGCATTTAACTAGCTAACAGCCGTGAGTGGATTGCGATTCCACATGTGGTTGTTGCCAGTTCTTAATTACATTTTGAACTGAGGAAAAGAGAACTTGAAAACTCTTGCTATCTTTGCTATAGCCTTCTCCTGCTTTGTGGGCCTCCACCATTTTCAGAGTTCTAGGCAGCTGCTTAGAAGAAGCCATGGCTGCTGTATCTTGGCACAAGGATAGAGAAGGCTGGGTTTTTATAAATGTTGAGAAATTTGCATCACCTGGCCTTACCTAACTATGATGGTGAACAAGCTATAACCCCAACAGGCAATGGACTGAAATCTACAGTACAGACCTAAAGTTTGGTCACACCTTCTCCTTTAAAGATTTTTCTGTATTTTCATGACTATGAAAATTGTAAATTCACAATGAAGGCATCAAAATTATGAATTGAGGGTATGTGCACACGATGCGGAAAATGCTGCGGGTCCGCAGCTGTTTCCCATGAGTTTACATTACAATGTAAACCTATGGGAAACAAAAAACGCTGTGCACATGCTGCGGAAAAAAACGCGCGGAAACGCAGCGGTTTACATTCCGCAGCATGTCACATCTTTCTGCGGATTCTGCAGCAGTTTTACAGCTGCTCCTATAGAAAACCGCAGTGAAATCCGCAGAAAAACCGCGGTATATCTGCAATAAATCTGCAGCAAAGACGCAGCGTTTTTGCCCTGCAGATTTATTAAATCCTCTGCGGATTTTTGCACGTAGCCTAACACTTGTGGAATTATATATTTAACAAAAAAGTGTGAAACAACTGAAAATATGTCTTATATTCTAGGTTCTTCAAAGTAGTCCCCTTTTGCTTTGATGACTGCTTTGCACACTCTTGGCATTCTCTTGATGAGCTTCAAGAGGTAGTCACCGAAAATGGTCTTCCAACCAGGGCTGTGGAGTCAGGAGTCTGAGTTAGTTTTGGTTGGAGTCGGTAGAAATGTACAGACTCCAGCTTTAAAAAACAATGTATTAATATTTCATAATTGAACTTTCATATGAATTTTATAAATGTTACTCAAATATATATGTTCTATCAAACTATGAACAACAGTGATAAGCAGATAAGAACACAGCCAGTACATTTCAGCAGAATTTTTCATGTGCACTAAAAGAAATTGAGAAAATTGACCGTTCATCAAAAATAACAGTGCAACAAGCGATTCCTCTGTATCCTGACGTTGTCAGAGATGTTGCCTGAGTGGTTACTGCTTTGCCACCAACCCAAGTTAGTGTAGAGAGGTTGTTCTCTGCTCTCAAATAATTAGATCAGATTTGAAGGCATCCATGAAGGAGGATCTGACAGAGGCAATACTTTTTCTGAGGACAAATGTATAGCTTTCTTCTTATTACCTCCATAAGTGTTTATTGCATATTTACTTACAAGAGTTTAGAAAAGTTTATAAAAGTTGTTTGCTATAGTCTAATTGTATTCTAATAAATATAGTTTTTCCTCTAAATGGTCTGATTACTTATATGATGGTGAGAAACTATATAAGCACGATGTTAATATTTGACAACAGTAAATTTATTGTTAAGAATTGGCCATTTATGATGGAGCCGGAGTCGGAACCTGATAAAATCCAGGAATCTGAGCCGCAACTGTGGCTTACCGACTCCACAGCCCTGTTTCCAGCAATATTGAAGGCGTTCCCAGAGATGCTTAGCACTTGTTGGCCCTTTTGCCTTCACTCTGCGCTCCAGCTCACCCAAAACCATCTCGATTGGGTTCAGGTCTGGTGACTGTGGATGCAGGTCATCTAGTGTAGCACCCCATCATTCGCCTTCTTGGTCAAATAGCCCTTACACAGCCTGGAGGTGTGTTTGGGGTCATTGTCCTGTTGAAAAATAAATGATAGTCCAACTAAACGCAAACCGGATGGAATAGCATGCCGCTGCAAGATGCTGTGGTAGCCATGCTGGTTCAGTATGCCTTTAATTTGGAATAAATCGCCAACAGTGTCACCAGCAAAGCACCCACACACCATCACACCTCCTCCTCCATGCTTCACGGTGGGAACTAGGCATGTAGAGTCCACCCGTTCACCTTCTCTGCGTCGCACAAAGACACGGTGGTTGCAACCAAAGATCTCAAATTTGGACTCATCAGACCAAAGCACAGATTTCCTCTGGTGTAATGTTCATTCCTTGTGTTCTTTAGCCCAAACAAGTCTCTTCTGCTTGTTGCCTGTCCTTAGCAGTGGTTTCCTAGCAGCTATTTTACCATGAAGGCCTGCTGCACAAAGTCTCCTCTTAACAGTTGTTGTAGAGATGTGTCTACTGTTAGAACTCTGTGTGGCATTGACCTGGTCTCTAATCTGAGCTGCTGTTAACCTGTGATTTCTGAGGCTGATGACTCTGATAAACTTATCCTCAGAAGCAGAGGTGACTCTTGGTCGTCCTTTCCTGGGGCGGTCCTCATGTGAGCCAGTTTCTTTGCAGCGCTTGATGGTTTTTGCCACTGAACTTGGGGACACTTTCAAAGTTTTCCCAATTTTTCGGACTGACTGACCTTCATTTCTTAAAGTAATGATGGCCACTCGTGTTTCTTTACTTAGCTGCTTTTTTCTTGCCATAGTACAAATTCTAACAGTCTATTCAGTAGGACTATCAGCTGTGTATCCACCAGACTTCTGCACAACACAACTGATGGCCCCAACCCCATTTATAAGGCAAGAAATCCCACTTATTAAACCTGACAGGGCACACCTGTGAAGTGAAAACCATTTCCGATGACTACCTCTTGAAGCTCATCAAGAGTGTGCAAAGCAGTCAACAAAGCAAAAGGTGGCTACTTTGAAGACCTAGAATTTAAGACCTATTTATTCGGATTCCCATGACAGCACTACGAGAGAGGGGATCCGCCCTTCAGGAACAGGAAACCTACAGATACAAAAGGGCGGTACCTCTCCCCATGCATCAGTTGGTTTCCTGTTCCTGGAGGGACAGGATCCTACAGATTTCATCTCGTAAGGAGCCCAGGCCGGCCGGTCGAATCTGGTAGCGGGGGGGTCTCCTACCTCGACCGGTGCGGAGAGTCCTGGAGACGCCACGGTGGTCCAGGCTGGACTGCACGTCAGTGGCGTTGGCAGCAGGGAGCAGGGTCCGGAGGATTCCTTGTCTCCAGAAGCCGGCGTTGGTAAGAGTTCTTTCCCCCCCCTGGGTCAGGCGGCGGCGGTGGTGTGCGGTGGTGTGGTTGCGGCGGCGGAAGTGGAGCGCCGTCCGGAGCACTGCTGGGCATTCCCGGCGTCCTGCATCGCTCACTGAGCGTTTCCGGAACGCTGGGGCGCCGGGGGTGGAGCCGGCAGGTGCTTCCGGTTCACAGGTTGACTGCGCATGCGCGGTCATTCCAAAATGGCGGCGCCCATGGTCCGGACGCCGGTTTTCCTGTATTACCACCGCTGACCTCCCAGCTGCAGCCTGATCATCAGGGGCCAATGGGGAGCACGCCAGAGGGCCTGCTGACCGGAATACAGGGGGATATAAGCAGGTGTTGGCGATAGAACCCTGCTTTTGGCCACAGCTTCATCATGGCAGATGATGGTGAGCAGCAGCCTCAGCTTCTGGATAAAGTGCGGCAGGAAGCCGTGGGGAAGGAGATCAGAAGTGACCAGTCCAGCCGTAAAAGCTCGCTCGTCCAGGCAAGGATCTAGAGCTTCGACTGGCAAGGAGCCCCCTCGTGTTCCGGTACCTTTTTCTTTGGCGTACACTGGTAAGTGATCTACGTGAATGTTCACTCAGTGACGCGGGCCCCTTACACTTTGTCATTCTAGGGGAAGAGAAGTGCAAAGTCGAAACATAAGGAGTGTGCCCTGTGTGAAGTCCCTTTACCAGATTCTTACCCTAAAAAATTGTGCGCCTCCTGTATACAACAGATGGTGAGGTCTACAGGAGTGGAAGGGGTTGAGTGACATCAGGCTAGATAGATGGTATCACCCTTATTGTCCTCCCCTAGGTAGCGGAAGAATCTGCTTCTACGGCTAGTCTAAAGGAGATGATCCGTATGGAAGTTAAGGAATCCCTGCGGTCTCTGTCCCAGGCGGGAAGTTCAAAACAGAGAGCTTCGGTGATCTCAGATTCTTCGGAGGAAGATAAGGACGAAGGTTCTTATGGCTCAATTCTCTCTTCCTCGTCATCGGAAGAGGAATCTGGCTGATTCTGCCTGCCTCTGGACCGGGTGGATAAACTAGTTAAGTCGGTCAGAAATACGATGGGCCTGGAAGAGCCTAAGACTCAGCTTTCCCGTCAGGAGCTAATGTTCAGCGGCTTGGAACACAAGAAACGCAGATCCTTCCCGGTGAATGATAAAATTCAAGACCTGATCCTCCGGGAATGGAAAAAACCGGAGAAGGTTCCTTGCCACCAGCTTTAAAACGCAGGTATCCCTTTGAGGATGCGGCTGTGGACACCTGGGACAAGGCCCCTAAATTAGATGCTGCAGTGGCAAAGGCATCTAAGAAAGCAGCATTACCTTTTGAGGACATGGGGTCCCTTAAAGACCCTCTTGACAGGAAGGCGGAGATCTTCCTTAAAGGTACGTGGGAGATGGCAGCCGGATCCTTGAGGCCAGCAGTGGCTGCGACTTGTACAGCCAGATCCCTAATGGTCTGGCTGGAACAATTGGAATCCCAGCTTAAAGAAGGCGCTTCCAGAAGTTCTATTCTAAGTGTGCTTCCAGTGATTCAGGATGCTGCGGCTTTCCTGTCAGACGCGTCGGTGGACTCGGTCAGAATGGCGGCCAGAGCAGCAGGACTCTCCAACGCGGCTCGTAGAGCCTTATGGTTGAAGTGTTGGTCGGGTGATATTCAGTCAAGATCCAAGTTATGCGCTATCCCATGTAAAGGGGAATATCACTTTGGGCCAACCTTGGATGAGCTGCTCGAAAAGGCTGGGGATGATAAGAAGAAATTCCCTAATTTGTCATCAGCTTCTTACCGGCGTCCATTCATCAGGAGGAGATTTGGTCGTGGAAGAAAGCGCGCATCCTCACCCTCTAGAGAGAATTTTAGATGGGAGGATAGACGCAGGAGAGGTACGGGTTACATGTTTCGCCGTTCCTCAAAAGAACGTAAGAAACCAGACCAATGACTAGCGATCCCTGTGGGAGGGAGATTGTCAGCTTTCTCTTCCGCATGGACTAACATCACAAATAGTGTCTGGGTCCGAGGTATTATATCGGAAGGTCTAAAGTTGGAATTTATTCACTGGCCTCGGGATAAGTTTATGCTAACCCCCTTACGTTCCTCCACTATTGAGCAGACGGCCTTAGAGTCAGAGGTCATGACTTTATGCCTTAAAAATGTACTGATTGAGGTTCCGGAGTCAGAGAGAGGGAGAGGATTCTACTCGCCTCTTTTTCTGATTCAAAAACCAGACAAATCATTCAGGACTATTATTAATCTTAAATCCCTTAATGAATACCTGGTTAATACTACCTTTAAAATGGAGTCAATCAGCTCTGCAATAAAGATGTTGTTTAAACACTGCTTCATGGTAGTTGTGGACTTAAAGGATGCATACTATCATGTTCCTATCCACGGAAACTTCCAGAGGTTTCTACGTGTGGCGGTGTCTATGGGAGGTATTGTTCGCCATTTTCAATTTAGAGCCCTTCCCTTCGGCCTCTCAGCATCTCCCCGGGTATTTACTAAAATAGTGGCGGAGGTCATGGCGCACTTACGTGAATCCGATATCCTCATTGTCCCTTATCTGGATGATTTCCTAATAGTTGGGAACTCAGTAGACCATTGCCTTACTCAGGTTAAAACGGCTATATCTAGGCTAGAGAATCTGGGCTGGATCATAAATTATGATAAATCCCGGTTACAACCCCTAAAAACCCAGAGATTCCTAGGACTGCTGTTAAATTCCGAGTCCCAGCAATGCTGTCTTCCTCCTGATAAATTACTTCATATTCAACAACAGGTGTTAAAAGCAATTAATAAACCATCCATGACCCTTAGACAGGCTATGTCTTTGTTAGGTTCCCTAACTTCCTGTATTCCCGCCGTCCGTTGGGCCCAGTTCCACTCCAGGCCTTTACAGTTTGACGTACTGCATTATGATAGAGCCTTACAGGGTTCCTTGCATGGTCAGATGACATTGAGTCCAGTGGTTCTTGCATCTCTTAGATGGTGGCTAGAGGAAGACAATCTGTCAGCAGGAGTTCCCTGGGTGACACAGGTGACTCGGGTAATCACAACGGACGCCAGCCCCACGGGGTGGGGGGCACATATGGGTGACGTGGTAGTTCAGGGTCTATGGGACCCCCAAACGTCAGCCTCTTCCAATCAGAAGGAGTTGATGGCAATTGAATTCTCAATTAAGAAACTCCTCGTGTATCTACAGGGTCACCATGTCAAAATCCTCTCCGACAATCAGGTGGCAGTGGCCTACGTGAATCACCAAGGTGGAACACGCTCCAAGTCCTTGATGGAAATAGCGGACCGCCTGCTCCAGATAGCGGAAAACCATTTTCTATCTTTATCCGCAGTACATATAAAAGGGAAGGAAAATATAAGAGCAGACTTTCTAAGTCGAAACACCTTAAGACAAGGAGAATGGTCTCTGAACACAAAAATCTTCAACCAGATTGTCCGCAGGTGGGGTCATCCAGAGGTGGACTTATTTGCCAACAAGGACAACAGAAAAACAAGAAAATTCTGTTCCTTGAATCCCAGGGAATATCCGCTGGCAGTGGATGCCTTCCTGATCAGATGGGATTTCCGGTTGGCTTATGTGTTCCCCCCGCTAAGCCTGATACCTCTGGTGGTCAGAAAGATAAGGGAGGATCAAGCGAGAATCATACTGATCGCTCCGTTCTGGCCCCGAAGGGCTTGGTTCTCCTGGCTCAGGACCATGTCTGTGGAAGACCCCTGGGTACTGCCGGACATTCCGGACTTACTCCATCAAGGTCCGATCAACCATCCACAAGTGAAGGGTCTCCATTTGACGGCATGGTCTTTGAGAGGTCACTGTTAAAAAAGAGGATTTTCTCCAAACCTCATTGATACCCTTATGAAGAGTAGGAAACTCATAACAACTAAGATCTACTCTAGAACTTGGAGGAAGTTTCTGGCTTCTTCAAATTTTAATATTGAAGAGGGTATACCAATCAACCAGATTCTAGAATTCCTGCAGAGGGGGCTAGAGCTAAATCTATCCACAAGTACACTAAAAGTACAAGTCTCAGCCCTAGGGGCCCTATTTTCTTGTAACATTGCTGGTAATTATTGGGTATCAAGGTTCATCAAAGCAGCTAGTAGATCCAGACCTATACACAGGAATAGGTCAATGCCTTGGGATCTCAACCTAGTCCTCTCAGCCTTGACTAAAGAACCGTTTGAGCCTTTACATTCAGCCTCACTTAAATTACTATCCCTCAAAACAGCATTTTTGGTGGCAATTACATCTGCTCGTAGGGTAGGAGACATACAGGCTCTTTCTAGGCTGTCCCCTTATACAGAATTTCTACAGGACAGAGTAGTCCTCAGACCAGATCCAGCTTATTTACCAAAAGTGGCCTCAGAATTTCACAGATCTCAGGAGAGTGTTACCGTCATTTCTCCCTAATCCTTCTAATTCCAAAGAGGAGTTACTCCATACATTAGATGTTAGGAGATGTCTATTAGAATATATATCAGTCACTAATGCTTGGAAGAGAGAGGATACGTTGTTTCTATCCTTCCAAGGTCCCAGGAAAGGTCTTAGAGTTTCAAAGTACACGCTAGCGAAGTGGATTAGGGAGGCTATCTCTCTGGCTTATACTGCAGGTGGAGGTCCAGCTCCGCAGAATCGGAGGGCACATTCCACCCGGGCCATGGCTACATCCTGGGCTGAAAGATCTGGAGTGTCGATCGACCAGATATGTAAGGCAGCTACATGGTCATCCCCTTCCACCTTTTTCAAGCACTATAGGTTGGACTTGGGGTTCTCTTCTGATCTCACCTTCGGGTTAAGGGTGCTGCAGGCTATAGTCCCTCCCTAAGGTAGTTTACATCTCTGTAATTCTCTCGTAGTGCTGTCATGGGAATCCGAATAAAGCATTAAGCTACTTGCGGGTAGCGGCATTTTTCGGAGGCCCATGACAGCACCCTTAGTTCCCTCCCTATTCACGTGGGGGTTGCACTTCCTATAGTGTATATATAATGAGATAGATAGATCTCACGTGTGGTATATAGTTCAATATGATGGATTATTTTTGTACATAAACAGTATATAATGTATATTTGTGTGCTACTAACCGCGGTAGTCCTCTCAGGCTCTGAAATACAACTGATGCATGGGGAGAGGTACCGCCCTTTTGTATCTGTAGGTTTCCTGTTCCTGAAGGGCGGATCCCCTCTCTCGTAGTGCAGTCATGGGCCTCCGAAAAATGACGCTACCCGTAAGTAGCTTAATGCTTTTCAGTTGTTTAACACTTTTTTGTTAAGGATATAATTCCTCATGTGTTAGTTCACAGTTTGATGCCTTCAGTGTAAATTTACAATTTTCATAGTCATGAAAATACAGAAAAATCTTTAACCCCTTCATGACCCAGCCTATTTTGACCTTAATGACCCTTTATGAGGTAATAACTCAGGAATGCTTCAACGGATCCTAGCGGTTCTGAGATTGTTTTTTCGTGACATATTGGGCTTCATGTTAGTTGTAAATTTAGGTCGATAATTTTTGCGTTTTTTTTGTGAAAAAAATGGAAATTTGGTGAAAATTTTGAAAATTTTGCAATTTTCAAATTTTGAATTTTTATTCAGTTAAACCAGAGAGTTATGTAACACAAAATAGTTAATAAATAACATTTCCCACATGTCTACTTTCCATCAGAACAATTTTGGAAACAACTTTTTTTTTTTTGCTAGGAAGTTATAAGGGTTAAAATTTGACCAGTGATTTCTCATTTTTACAACGAAATTTACAAAACCATTTTTTTTATGGACCACCTCACATTTGAAGTCAGTTTGAGGGGTCTATATGGCTGAAAATACCCAAAAGTGACTCCATTCTAAAAACTACACCCCTCAAGGTGCACAAAACCACATTCAAGAAGTTTATTAACCCTTCAGGTGCTTCACAGCAGCAGAAGCAACATGGAAGGAAAAAATTAACATTTAACTTTTTAGTCACAAAAATGATCTTTTAGCAACAATTTTTTTATTTTTCCCAAGTGTAAAAGGAGAAACTGGACCCCAAAAGCTATTGTACAATTTGTCCTGAGTACGCAGATACCCTATATGTGGGGGGGAACCACTGTTTGGGCGCACGACAGGGCTCGGAAGGGAAGGAGCACCATTTGACTTTTTCAATGAAAAATTAGCTCCAATCGTTAGCGGACACCATGTCGCATTTGGAGAGCCCCTATGTGCCTAAACATTGGAGCTCCCCCACAAGTGACCCCATTTTGCAAACTAGACCCCCCAAGGAGCTTATCTAGATGCATAGTGAGCACTTTGAACCCCCAGGTGCTTCACAAATTGATCCGTAAAAATGAAAAAGTACTTTTTTTCACAAAAAAAATTCTTTTAGCCTCAATTTGTTCATTTCCACATGGGCAACAGGATAAAATGGATCCTAAAATTTATTGGGCAATTTCTCCTGAGTACACTGATACCTCACATGTGGGGGTAAACCACTGTTTGGGCACACGGCAGGGCTCGGAAGAGGAGCGCCATTTGACTTTTTGAATGAAAAATTGGCTCCAATTGTTAGCGGACACCATGTGGCGTTTGGAGAGCCCCTGTGTGCCTAAACATTGGAGCTCCCCACAAGTGACCCCATTTTTTAAACTAGACCTCCCATGGAACTAATCTAGATGTGTGGTGAGCACTTTAAACCCCCAAGTGCTTCACAGAAGTTTATAACACAGCCGTGAAAATAAAAAATCATTTTTCTTTCCTCAAAAATTAATTTTTAGCAAGCTATTTTTTATTTTCACAAGAGTGACAGGAGAAATTGGACCCCAAAAGTTACCTGTGAAAATAAAAAATCATTTTTCTTTCCTCAAAAATTTATATTTTAGCAAGCAATTTTTTATTTTCACAAGGGTAACAGGAGAAATTGGACCTCAATATTTGTTGCCTAGTTTGTCCTGAGTACGCTGATACCCCATATGTGGGGGTAAACCAGTGTTTGGGCACACATCGGGGCTCGAAAGGGAAGTAGTGAAGTTTTGAAAGGCAGACTTTTATGGAATGGTCTGCGGGCGTCACGTTTCATTTGCAGAGCCCCTGATGTGCCTAAACAGTAGAAACCCCCCACCAATGACCACATTTTGGAAGCTAGACCCCCCAAGGAACTTATCTAGATGTGTGGTGAGCACTTTTTACCCCCAAATGCTTCACAGAAGTTTATAACGCAGAGCCGTGAAAATAAAAAAACTTTTTTTTTTTTCTTCAAAAATGATTTTTAGCCCGCAATTTTTTACTTTCACAAGGGTAACAGGAGAAATTGGTTTCCAAAAGTTGTTGTCCAATTTGTCCTGAGTACGCTGATACCCCATATGTGAGGGGGAACCACCGTTCGGGCGCATGGCAGAGCTCGGAAGGGAAGGAGCGCCATTTGGAATGCAGAGTTAGATGGAATGGTCTGCACGCGTCACATTGCGTTTGCAGAGCCCCTAATGTACCTAAACAGTAGAAACCCCCCACAAGTGACCCCATATTGGAAACTAGACCCCCAAGGAACTTATCTAGATGTGTTGAGAGAACTTTGAACCCCTAAGTGTTTCACTACAGTTTATAACGCGGAGCCGTGAAAACAAAAAATCATTTTTTTTCCCACAAAAAGGGTTTTTTAGCCCCCCAAATTTTTATTTTGCCAAGGGTAACAAGAGAAGTTGGACAAAAAATTTGTTGTCCAATTTGTCCTGAGTACACTGATACCCCATATGTTGGGGTAATCCCCTGTTTGGGCGCACGGGAGAGCTCGGAAGGGAAGGAGCACTGTTTTACTTTTTCAATGCAGAATTGGCTGGAATTGAGATCGGACGCCATGTCACGTTTGGAGAGCCCCTGATGTGCCTAAACAGTGGAAACCCCCAATTCTATCTCCAACCCTAACCCCAACACTCCCCTAACCCTAATCCCAACCCTAATCCTAACCCTACCCTAATTCCAACCCTAACCCTGATCCCAATCCTAACCCTGCCCCAACCCTAACCCTAATGGGATAAACTGGGGCTGGGGGGTGATCAGCGGGGCAGGGGAGGACATCAGGGGGGCGATCCACAAGGCAGGGGGGAGATCCGCGGGGCAGGGAAGGACCTCAGCGGGGCAGGGGAGAACATCAGCAGGGTAGGGGAGGACATCAGCGGGGCAGGGGGTGATCCACAGGGCAGAGGGACATCAGTGGGGCAGGGGAGGACATCAGCGGGGTAGGGGAGGACATCAGCGGGGCAGGGGGCGATCCACCGGGCAGGCGGGAGACCTGCGGGGCAGGGGAGAACATCAGCAGGGCAGGGGGCAATCCACAGGGCAGGGGGGAGGTCTGCGGGGCAGGGGAGAACATCAGCAGGGCAGGGGAAGACATCAGCAGGGCAGGGGGAGATCTGCGGAGCAGGGGGGGGCATCAGCGGGGCAGGGGGCAAACCACAGGGCAGGGGGGACATCAGCGGGGCAGGAGGGAGATCAGGGGGATCACTAGGGCGGGGGCTGTCAGGTGCGATGCAGCAGAAGGAGGAAATGGAGCCGGCAGCAGCAGGGGGGTGATCTCCGGGGGAGGGGGCAATCACCAGGGGCAGGGGGGAGGGAGCGAAGGTCGGGGGAGGGAGCGAAGGTCGGGGGCATGAGCAGGAGAAGGTCGGAAGCAGAGGGGAGCACCTGGCGGTGGCGGCCACTGCAGCGGCGGTGGCGATGACTGCAGCAGCGGCGGCGGCGATCGCTGTATGTGGCAGGGCAGTATACAGGCACCTCGCTGTTCAGCTTCCATGGAAGGTATGAAGCTGGACAGCGAGGCAGCCATGATTTTCTCCGCCCCCCCCACATCTGAATGGAGAGCTAGCATCACATGGACGCTGGCTTCAATCAGATCTGGGGGGTGGTGACAAAGTGGTCACCAGGGCGATCGTAGCCAAGTGGGGGCTAAACCCCCCCCCCCCCCCCCCCCTCATTTGTTGATCACATACAGCTGTAGGGAGATTACTGCAAGATACCCGACATCCCCACACGGTCTCGGACAATCAGCGTCCCGGAAGTCCTAACTGCGCATGTCCGGTGGTCACCTAGGTAACGTGACCACACCATCCAAAACGCACATATAAATCCAACACCACGGAAACCTATACCGCAAATATGCAGCAGTGTCTATCCGGTTCCTATGTCCGAAGCACCCGCACCACTACAAGTGTACTGCCCCCGAGTATTGCCAATCCAGAGTACCCGGGCATACAATTCCCATTGTTGTGATCAACAAATGAGTAAGTACTATATAATCCAGGATAGGCTAGCCACATTATCCTTGTTACCCCTGATGAAGTCACTATTGTGACGACACGCGTCGGGTTGACCACATGGGAACTGGCTCCCTCCTCCCTACATTTCCTCCTGAGCGGTATGATTGAACATTGATCATTGAATATGAGCCTGTCCATTAGGGGTTTATTATAATCATTTGTATCTAGTGTTTTGTATAGCGAATTTATATTCCCCTTCTGTTTTTGTAATAGCTTGGTCTCTACTTGCCCCACTGCCGTATCCCTCTCTTTATATTGGAGATTTTTGTTCACCTGTGTATTTGTGGGTACTTATGCGATCATTGGCTACAGGTATACTAGGGCGAGACATTGCTTGGTGGTATTTGTCGCTTTACTATTAGCAGGGAAGGCTTTGCTCTAGGGGGGGGAGGGAGGTGGGGGCTGGGAATCCTGTGTGGTTTTTCTTGGGTTAACTTGTATTTTTGTTTGTGTGGATTTTTTTAAGTGTTTTTAAATTTACATATGTGGTTTAGGACTTGTTATCAATAAACTTTGTTATATCTCTGTGATCCCTGCGTATCTGCATGTTTCTTTTCTTTTGGTTTAAATGTGTCTTGTGTTTAACATGCAGCAGGTTGAGCACTATTACTAAAATATAGGATGGTGCCTTCTTCTTAGTAGTTTACTAGTGTACTCACCTGCTCCTGGCGCGGTCCCTGCAGGTACCTGGTTCTCCCGGCGCCTCAGCTTCTTCCTGTATTGAGCGGTCACATGGTACCGCTCATTACAGTAATGAATATGCGGCTCCACCTCCCATAGGGCTGGAGCCGCATATTCATTACTGTAATGAGCGGTACCATGTGACTGCTCAATACAGGAAGAAGCTGCGGCGCCAGGGAACCAGGGACTGCACCGCGCCAGGAGCAGGTGAGTATAATGGGGAGGGGGAGCGCAGCCCTGCACAATATTCACCTTTCCTCGTTCCAGCCACCGCTCCGTCTTCAGCAGTGACACTCAGGTCAGAGGGCGCTGTAACGTGGCTAGTGCGCGCCCTCTGCCTGAACGTCAGTGCTGAAGACGGAGCGGCGGCTGGAACAAGGAAAGGTGAAAATTGAAAGTGCCGGGGGCCTGAGCGACGAGTGGAGTATGTGTGTTTTTTTTTTGTATATATATATATATTCACAGCAAATGGTGCAAGTGTCTGTATGGAGCATCTTATGGGGTCATAATCGACGTTTGTGCAGCATTATATGGGGCAACTATCTTTATGGAGCATCTTAAGGGGCCATAACATTTGTGCAGCACTATATGGGGAAAATATCTCTCTGGAGCGTCTTATGAGGCCATAACCAACATTTGTGCAGCATTATATTGGGCAAATGTGTCGATGGAGCATCTTATGGGGCCATTATTAACCTTTATGCATGATTATATGGGGCATATTTTAATATGGAGCATCTTATTGGGCCCACCATGAACTTTATGGAGCATTATATGGAGCTCCTGATTCAATGTGGATATTCAAAAACACTGTCTCAATTAATTTTACTTTTATTGGTATCTACCGTATATACTCGAGTATAAGCCGAGATTATCAGCCCAAATTTTTGGGCTGAAAGTGCCCCTCTCGGCTTATACTCGAGTCAAGGTGGGTGGCAGGGTCGGCGGGTGAGGGCGCTGAGGCATACTTACCTGCTTCCAGCGGTCCTGACGCTCCCCCTGCCGTCCCACGGTCTTCGGTGCTGCAGTTCTTCCTCTATCAGCGGTCACGTGTGACCGCTCATTAGAGAAATGAATAGGCGGCTCCACCTCCCATAGGGGTGGAGCCGCCTATTCATTTCTCTAATCAGCGGTAACGGTCACCGCTGATAGAGGAAGAAGCTGCGGCACCGAAGACAGCTGTCCGGGAGAAGGACCAGGTAAGTATCCGCATAGTCACCTGTCCACGTTCCAGCCGCCGGGCGTCGCTCCATCTTCCCGGCGTCTCTGCGCTCTGACTGTTCAGGTCAGAGGGCGCGATGACGCATATAGTGTGCGCGGCGCCCTCTGCCTGATCAGTCAGTGCAGAGACGCCGGGACCGGACGACGGGAGCTGCAAGCAAGAGAGGTGAGTATGTGGTTTTTTTTTTTGTTTTTTTTTTTACTGCAGCAGCAGCAGCGACAATGGCACAGCTTTCTATGGGGAAATATGAACGGTGCAGAGCACTATATGGGGCACAGCTATAGGGCAATAATGAACGGTGCAGAGCACTATATGGGGCACAGCTATAGGGCAATAATGAACGGCGCAGAGCACTATATGGGGCACAGCTATAGGGCAATAATGAACGGTGCAGAGCACTATATGGGGCACAGCTATAGGGCAATTATAAACGGTACAGAGCACTATATGGGGCACAGCTATAGGGCAATAATGAACGGCGCAGAGCACTATATGGGGCACAGCTATAGGGCAATAATGAACGGTACAGAGCACTATATGGGGCACAGCTATAGGGCAATAATGAACGGTGCAGAGCACTATATGGGGCACAGCTATAGGGCAATAATGAACGGTGCAGAGCACTATATGGGGCACAGCTATAGGGCAATAATGAACGGTGCAGAGCACTATATGGGGCACAGCTATAGGGCAATAATGAACGGTGCAGAGCACTGTATGGGGCACAGCTATGGAGCAATAATGAACGGTGCAGAGCACTATGTGGGGCACAGCTATAGGGCAATAATGAACGGTGCAGAGCACTATATGGGGAACAGCTATAGGGCAATAATGAACAGTGCAGAGCACTATATGGCACAGCTATGGGGAAATAATGATCTATTTTTATTATTGAAATTCACCGGTAAATGCTGCATTTCCACCCTAGGCTTATACTCGAGTCAATAAGTTTTCCCAGTTTTTTTGTGGCAAAATTAGGGGGTCGGCTTGTACTCAAGTGTATACGGTATATTTGGTATTATTGCAAATAAAGCAGCAACTTTGTTTGTACTTGGGTTTTCGGTGCTTGTTTTTATCAGTCTGGATTAATGGGACCCTGTCATCTTTTGTGGTTGTAAAGCTATAAAAGCGCATACCTTGTTGGTTGTTTTTTTTTTTTTAATGGTAAGTGCATAATATTAATTCACCTTTTTATAATTTTTTTGTTGTTTCAGTGCCCTGATTCCAACAGTGGAAATTTTGAAGAACAGATACAGCTTGTCATCTGTGTCCTGACGCCCCGCTATGTCTCTTGCGTATTGTAGACTGCGAGAAATCCATTTGACAACAAACCAGCACGTATTTGATGTCATGGGCTGTGAGCATTCAAGTGCAGAAACCTTGAAACCGTGGCATGTCTTAGACTTTTTAATTCGCAGGACCTATTAATCATTGGATTACCGTATGTTTGGATATAAGGAATCTTTGACTACACCAGGAAAATTTATAATTTATTTATAAGAGATTGTTAGTGATGACCTGTTCTGTTAAAAAGTAGAGCAAGTCATTGTTTATTACAGATGGACACTTTATTTTTAAAGCACCAGACTTCGATTATTTACTGTAGGCCGTTTACAGACAAATGCGTTTTTGCATCTTTATTACGGTTAATTCTATCCTGACTTCTAGTCTACGTAACAGAACAAATAAGCAGCCTAAAGATCTGGGCCAACTCATTAGCCCTATGGCTGTGCCCGGATTTACAGGCATAATACTACACATTTTGCATGTCTGAATCCTGCCTTAAAGTTCTGTGTTTTTTTTTTTTTTTAAATTGAAATAAAACCCACCAGAACTGTTTTCAACTTTGCAATTGCTACTTGTGTTCTTATACAAAACGCTATACCAACAGAATATTTTTTTTTTCCCTATAGCAAAAGCAGGAAAGTTGTAATACTGCTACTGAACTCCACAAACTTGATTAAAATATTAAAATATCAACCGTCAACAATTAAAAAAAAAAAATCACCTATCCTGAAAGGCTTTTTTTTAATCAGGCTTTACTCCTACTCTATTCATTCTCTGGGAAAAGCTGTGCTTGGCAGCCCTATAGGGAATGAATGGAGTGGTAGTCAAGTTTGCGCACTGCCATTCCATTGTTCCAGGGAGAAATATGCCCTTTTTCTCTTCGCCATGACAGCACCCACTGAGAGGAGATCCGCCCCTAGGAACAGGAAAGCTACAGAGAGATAAAAGGGGCGGCCCCCCTCGCTCCCTCAGTTGGTTTCCTGTTCCTAAAGGAACCTATGAAGAAGATCGCAAGACCCGGAAGTGATGCACATTCGGGTGAAAATTAAAAAAACAAAAACAAATGTGGTTTCCGTCACTAATGGTGGAAGCTGCATAAAAGCATCGGCTACAGGCTTACTGGTGTGCAGGGATGTCCTCCCCAAATGATCCCGCTATGCACCCACTTGAGGAAATGGTGGTGTCCACGGCAGCAGGACGCTGCAGACAGAGCGGTTCCACGGACAAGAGTGGAACAAGCAAGAAGTCAAGTCACTCTACGCCTCAGCCTTTGCCTCTGCAGCCAGTACCTTGATGACAAACTTCACTGGGTGGGTGTTACTAGTCACGCCTATGAAGCTGACAGTCCCTTCTTTCTATATACCCCTTAAGGCTAAAAAGACCAGAAAATCCAAACATAAAGAATGTGCCCTGTGTTCCCAGCCCCTTCCGGACAATTTTACCAAGAGGCTACATCAGATCTGCATTGGGCAGACTCTGCAAGAGGAGAGTCCTCAGTGAGAACAGAGGGCATTAGACTTATGTTTAGAGAAGAGCTACAGGCCCTGGGGGGTTCCGGCAGCACTAAAAGGCAGAGGCCCAACAGGGAATATACCTCCCCTAGGTCCAGATTATCTTCGACTAGTAGCAAACTTGGCTCAGACTCTTCCCGGGAGTCATTATCAGAAGAGGAGGAGCATACTTGTTTTCTGACAAACGGATCGGTTCGGAGGACTATGTGGTTGACGGATACTAAAGATCCCAAAACTCCCCAAGAAATTGTTTGCAGGTCTCTCTCAGGTGAAAAGGCGCACATTCCCGGTAATTACAGCGATAAAAGATCGAATGAAAAATAAATGGGATAAGCAAAGGCAGATAAGTTTTCTTCCGTCAACATCTAAGCAGCGATATCCCTTTGATGAAGATCTAGCTTCTTGGGTAAAAGTTCCCAAAGTAGATGCAGGCATAGCCTCCACCTTGCGTCGTTCTTCCTTGCCAGTAGAAGACTCAGGAATGCTAGCCTACCCCCTGGATTGTAAAGCTGATACGATCCTTAAAAGTTCCTGGGAGTCATGCACTAGAGCCTTCAAGCCAGCAGTATCTGCCACCTGCACCGTGAGACCCTTTCTGGTATGGTTAGACCAGTTAGAGAAGAATATAAAAACCAGTCTTTCTAGAGACAAATTATGTTCCTCTATCCCTCTAATCAGAGGTGCAGCAGCCTTCATGGCAGGTGCCTCGGCTGATTCCCTGCACCTAGCGGCCAAATCGGCTGGGTTAACCAATGCAACCCATCGGACCTTATGGTTAAAAGGCTGAAAAGGTGACGCACAGACCAAATCTAGACTCTGCGCCATACCATGCCAGGGTGAGTACCTGTTTGGCACGGTATTGGATGAAATTCTCACCAAAGCAGGTTAAAGAAAGAAGGGGTTCCCTAATGCAAATATTCCATCCTATAGGAGAGCTTTCAGAAAGCAGTCATTCGGCAGAAAGATGGACTATAGGAACCAAGACCACTGGGGCAACGAAGAAGCCAAGCAAAAAGGTGCCCTGTTTAGCAGACGTCCCTTCAAGAGTGGAGATAAATCCCGGTAGCTCCGACCTGCCGGTGGGTGACAGGTTATTACTCTTCTGCCAGCAATGGAATGCAATAACTGCTAATTCCTGGGCCGTTAGCCTCGTGACATCTGGCTTAAGATTAGAGCAGGGGTCCCCAACTCCAGGCCTCGAGGGCCGCCAACAGTGCAGGTTTTCAGGATTTCTTTAGTATTGCATCGGTGGTAATGTGATCATCTGCACAGGTGATGATTCCAACCCCTGTGCAATACTAAGGAAATCCTGAAGACCTGCACTGTTGGCGGCCCTCGAGGCTTGGAGTTGGGGACCACTGGATTAGAGTTTGCTCGGGTTCCTCTGGACACCTTCCTATTGCCTTCTCTAAAGTCTCAGGCTCAGCAAGAGGCTTGAGTTGGAAATTAAGGGTCTGTTTTCTAAACGTGTTGTAGTAGAGGTTCCGGTAGACCAATGGGAAAAAGGATTTTACCCCCCCCCCCACCCTATTTCTGGTCTTTAAGCCAGATGGCTCTTATAGGACCATAATTAATTTAAGGAGGCTGAATACCTTTCTAAGATCTTGGACCTTCAAGATGGAATCCATCTGGTCAGCCATAAAACTTTTATTTCCCATGTGTTTCATGGCAGCACTGGATCTCCAGGATGCATATTATCATCTTCCAGTACATGTTTTGCATCACAATACCTCAGAGAGGCGGTCATGTTACGTCAAGTCAGTCATCTTCAGTTCGCGGCGATGCCCTTCGCGTTGTCCATGGCGCCCCGGGTCTTCACCAAATTAATTGCTCGAGGTGATGTCACATGTACAGTTAAAGGACACTTTAATAGTCCCATACCTGGACGATCTTCTGGTGGTAGAAAACTCCGCCTTCCAATGTGAGCAGCAGCTGGTTGATGTAATTTCATCTTTGCAGGCTTTGGGTTGGCTGATCAACTGGAGCAAATCCAGGTTGCTTCCAATAACCTGCCAGACGTTCCTGGGCCTTCATCTGGACTCTAAGTCAGAAATACCTCCTTCCGAAAGCAAAGAAATTAACAATAGTTAATAAAGTACGTTCAGCAGTTGACAACCCTAGAATGTCCCTGAGGGAGGCTATGTCTCTGCTTGGCTCCCTTACATCATGTATTCCTGCAGGACTGTGGGCCCAGTTCCATACTAAACAGTTACAGCAGGCCATCCTACAGGAGGAGAAAAGACTGCAGGGACAGTTAGAGGCAGTAATATTGCTATCGACTGAAGTAGTTGGATCCCTGGCATGGTTTCTAGATCCAAACCACCTCTCGAGAGGAGTTCCGTGGGTTGTAAGACCCTTAAATATAGTTTCTACAGATGCTAGTCCCTTTTGGATGGGGAGCGCATTTGGGGGAAAACAGTGCAGGGACAGTGGTCCATAAGTGAAGAGAATGACTCATCCAATTTGAGGGAGTTAAAAGCCATTCATAATGCCATATGTAAACTTCTTCCACAGCTGAAAGGAACTCGTGCAAGAGTTCTATCAGACAACATCACCGCGGTAGCCTATTTAAATCGAGAAACACATCAGGAACTCTGATGTCTACCGCGGACAGAATCTTAAGACTGGCCGAAAGTCATCTCTTGTCCCTGTCAGCTCTGCACATAAGGGGATTAGACAACTCCATAGCAGATATCCTCAGTCGCTATACCCTGCATCAAGGGGATTGGGTGCTCAGCCGCTGCATCTTCAAGAGGATAACGGACATGTGGGGCATGCCAGAGATAGACCTCTTTGCTACAAGAAACAGGCAGGTCGAAAGGTTCGCTTCACTATTCAGAGGACCATCCAGATATTCTCGACTCCCATCAATCCCCATGGACCTTTCATCAGGCTTATGCCTTTCCCCAATGATAATTCTGCCGATAGTCATCAGAAAAATAAGGGAAGATGGAGCGAAAGTGATCCTGATAGTCCCGTTTTGGCCCAAGAGGCTGTGGTTTTAATAGCCCAGGGCCATGTCAGTCTCTGAACCTTGGATCCTCCCTTGGGATCAGGACCTGATCTCTCAAGGGCCCTTCTATCATTCTCGGGTGAAGGGCTACGCCTGACTGTATGGAACTTTAGAGGCAGTTACTGAGACTAAGGGGATTTTCAGAGAATTTAATTGATACCCTCCTGCACAGTAGGAAAGAGGCCACAACCATAATTTACACTAATGTGTGGAAAAAATTTCTTAGTTTCCGTTCGGTGGCCCATTCTAATGAGGTACCTATCCCTGCTATCTTAGAATTCCTGCTGAGGTCGTGAGTTAGGAATATCTGTAAACACCTTGAAAGATCAAATATCTGCTCTGAGAGCCTTTTATAGTTGCAATGTTGCTGTTGACAGATGGGTGGCCCAGTTTGTTTCAGCATGTCAGTGAGCGGGCCCAGTACATATTACTCAGATGCCACCTTGGGATCTCAATCTAGTTCTAGATGCATTGACAGGGGTCCCATTTGAACCATTACACTCCGCCTCAATAAAGTACATTTCATTAAAGACTGCCATTTCTCCTTCGCCTCATTGGGGGACACAGACCATGGGTGTATGCTGCTGCCACCAGGAGGCTGATACTAAGTAATACAAAAAAAGTTAGCTCCTCCCCTGCAGTATACATCCTCCTGCTGGCTCCCAGCTAACCAGTTCTTGCTTAGTGTCTGTAGGAGGCACACGGACGGGGTCTGCTATTCAGACCCAAAGAACTTTTTTACCGTTTTTTACTTTTTACTACAGTCGAATGGGGCGACGGATTCTTTCATGTTCCGATCTCCCCGAACCAACAACAGGCGAGCACGGGAGTTTCACCTCTCCGTATCCTCTCCTGCGACGTGGGAAGCCACTGCCTGAGCTGATTCTAGGGGCGACGGGCCCCTTCAAGGGCACCGATCTCCCCCCTTCCTTATCAGACGAGCACTGGAGTTTCACCTTCAGTATCCTCTTCTGCAGCCAGGTCTATTGCCGGACATTCAGCCCTGTCCACCAGGTTTTACCCTCGGCTGTACAGAGGCACCTTCCAGCGTGGCGTCCGAGCAGCCCCCACTGCATCACCACTGAAAAAGCGGATGATGGAAGGAGGCAGACGGTTCCTCTCCACCCCCCTTTTGCAGGGATGGTGGATGGAGGCTCCCCAACCCTGCAGTCCTATCTACCCGGGCACAGCTCTGAGCTGCAGCATCTGCCAATATTGGGGTAAGTGCTGTGAGATTTCGTTCTTTCCGGCGGTCAGAGGAGGGCTCCATAGCGGCAGGGTCTCCACAGAACTTCGTGGCCCTTTTCCCTCTCTCTGCGGGTGCGCGCCGGCCGAAGCCATAAATTTAGTCCCCGGCTTCGGCCCTGTTTAGGCCGCATCCCGGGAAGCCCCGCCCACCGCCGGCATCCTTCTAGCGGCCGCCCCCCTATTCAGGTGCTTCTCGTTCCTGACGAGATCTCGGCGGCCATCTTCTTCCTCCTCCATTGCCGGTCACTATTTCTTCTGGAGGGGGCTGCGGCCGGCTGTTTTTCAGCGCTGAAGTCAGCGCTATTCCAGACGGGGGACTCAGAATCTGAGTAAGGTGGATTGCCTAATATCCCCCCGCCCCCTTCCCCCCCCGCACGCATCCCGGCAGCATTAAGGGACTAGTTTTCCCTGTTTTTATATACTTAAGGCCTGCAATCTCTGGTGCTCCTGCAACTAGAGAGTGTATAGTACAGTGGTAAGGTGCACAGGCTTGCAAACAGAGCTGTGAGTTCCCAGCAACGAAAGTTAATTTTTAACCTCCGATCTCACGACCTCATTCCCTGGTATTTGATACTCTGCCCAGTAGTCGCTGGGCCCATAGGTGCATCCCCAGCTTTCCATGACTTTTTAATAAACCCAGGACCAGCATTCCCTGGTCTTAAGGGTCCCCTAGTTTTAAAAGGGTCACATCCCCAGCATTCTCTGCTCTGCCAGAAACCGGTCACCTTTTCCTTAGTCCTTAATCAGGCCAGTATGCCCTGGTCTTAAAGGCACATGGCCAGTATGCCCTGGTCTTAAAGGCGCATGACCAGCATTCCTGTTCTTAAAGGCACATGACCAGCATTCCTCTCATGACCAGTATTCCTGGTCTTAAAGGCACGTGACCAGCATGTTCTGGTCTTTAAGACACGTGACCAGTATACCCTGGTCTTAAAGACACGTGTCCAGTATACCCTGGTCTTAAACGCAATAACCAGTATGCCCTGGTCTTAAAGACACGTGTCCAGTATACCCTGGTCTTAAACGCAATAACCAGTATGCCCTGGTCTTAAAGGCACATGACCAGTATCCCCTTGTCTTAAACGCAATAACCAGTATGCCCTGGTCTTAAAGGCACATGACTAGTACGTCCTGGTTTTCAAGACACATGACCAGTATGCCCTGGTCTTAAACGCAATAACCAGTATGCCCTGGTCTTAAAGGCACATGACTAGTACGTCCTGGTTTTCAAGACACATGACCAGTATGCCCTGGTCTTAAAGGCACATGACCAGTATCCCCTTGTCTTAAACGCAATAACCAGTATGCCCTGGTCTAAAAGGCACATGACTAGTACGTCCTGGTTTTCAAGACACATGTCCAGTATGCCCTGGCTTTCAAAGGCACATCACCAGTATGCCCTGGTCTTAAAGGTACACGACCAGTATGCCCTGGTCTTTAAGGCACGTGACCATTATGGCCCGGACTTAAAGGCTCAGGACCAGTACGCCCTGGTCTTAACGCAAGTGACCAGCATGCCCTGGTTTTAAGGGCACATGACCAGTATCTCCTGGACTTAAAGGTACATGACTAGTATGTCCTGGGTCTTAAGGGCTCATGACCAGTAGGCCCTGGTTCTCGAAGGCACTTGTCCAGCATGCCCTACTTTTAAAGGCACATGAACAGTATGTCATCTTACTAAAGGCACAAGACCAGTATTCCCTGGTCTTTAAAGGCTCATGACCAGTAACCCCTAGTCTTAAAGGCGCATGACCAGTATTTACTGGTCTTAAGGGCACATCATCTATCCTAAGCTGGTCACCCTAACTGAGCTCTGGAGCACTCAACATGCTCCCTCTCCTACAATGGGAGCCGTCGGCTAGCAGGGGCCGCAAGTATTCTAGAAAAACGTACAGGTTCTAGAAAATCTCCATCAACAAATTGACGGGTGATGCACTGGACAGAAACCTCTAAATAGGATGCCATACCTGGTCGGAATTTTATGGGCGACGGGTCCCTTAAAGGGCTCCGATTTCCCCCCACACCTTCAACAGACGAGCACACGGAGTGTCGCCTCCATGTATCTTCTTCTGCATCCAGGTCTATCGCCACAACCTGCCCTGTCCACTCGGAAACCTCAATTCTGGGGATGTACGGAGGCACACATTTGTGGCGTCCCAACAAGGAGGGTTTCCCCCCCTTTGTATCAGATGCAAGAAAGCGGACGATTCCTCTCCACGTCCCTGTTAAAGGGAACCTGTCACCTGAATTTGGCGGGACTGGTTTTGGGTCATATGGGCGGAGTTTTCGGGTGTTTGATTCACCCTTTCCTTACCCGCTGGCTGCATGCTGGCTGCAATATTGGATTGAAGTTCATTATCTGTCCTCCATAGTACACGCCTGCACAAGGCAAGATTGCTTTGCGCAGGCGTGTACTATGGATATTGCACAATATTGCAGCCAGCATGCAGCCAGCGGGTAAGGAAAGGGTGAATCAAACACCCGAAAACTCCGCCCATATGACCCAAAACCAGTCCCGCCAAATTCAGGTGACAGAGTCCCTTTAAGAAGATGGTGGATCGAGGTTTTTTCCTTATTTTCTTCTCTGCACGACGATGGCAGAGACCTGCTGGTTACAGTCCCGCATTCTGCCACTTGGCAGACTAACCGGGCAGAATTTCTTGTGGTATTCCTACCAGTATCCTGGCCGGTGTATCATCAATTAAGATACCACAGACGGTCGGATAGCAAATCTAGTTCGTTCCGTCTTGTGGTTTCGGGTTCAGCGCTCTACCCTTCCTTAGCCGCCACATGGGTTGCTTGACCAAGGGGAGGGAATGAAAGTCTCCGGGTCACAGACTTTAACTACTTCGTTCCACAGTATAGCTGGCCAATCAAATCTTCTGAGCGGGAGACTAGCAAGGGATCGTATCTCTTCTTCAGACTCAACCAGCAGTGGAAGCATTGTCCAGGACAGTCTAGATCTAAAGGTACCTTCACACATAACGATATTGTTAACGATATTGTTGCTTTTTGTGACGTAGCAACGATATCGGTAAGGAAATCGTTGTGTGACAGCGACCAACGATCAGGCCCCTGCTGGGAGATCGTTGGTCACTGAACAAAGTCCAGAACTTTATTTCGTCGCTGGATCTCCCGTGGACATCGCTGGATCGGCGTGTGTGACACCGATCCAGCGATGTCTTCACTGGTAACCAGGGTAAACATCGGGTTACTAAGCGCAGGGCTGCGCTTAGTAACCCGATGTTTACCCTGGTTACCAGCGTAAAAGTAAAAAAAAGCAAACACTACATACTTACCTACCGCTGTCTGTCCCCGGCGCTCTGCTTCTCTGCACTCCTCCTGCACTGGCTGTGAGCGTCGGTCAGCCGGAAAGCAGAGCGGGGACGTCACCGCTCTGCTTTCCGGCCGCTGTGCTCACAGCCAGTGCAGGAGGAGTGCAGAGAAGCAGAGCGCCGGGGACAGACAGCGGTAGGTAAGTATGTAGTGTTTTTTTTTTACTTTTACGCTGGTAACCAGGGTAAACATCGGGTTACTAAGCGTGGCCCTGCGCTTAGTAACCCGATGTTTACCCTGGTTACCGGCATAGTTGGTCGCTGGAGAACTGTCTGTGTGACAGCTCTCCAGCGACCAAACGGCGACGCTGCAGCGATCCGGATCGTTGTCGGTATCGCTGCAGTGTCGCTTAGTGTGAAGGGTCCTTTAGGGATCTTGGTTCCAAAATGGAGGGAATGAAAAGTATCACCATTCTTGGACCTCAAACATCTAACAACTTTTGACAGGGCCCTTTGTTTTTTCGGATGGAGTTCCTCCGCTCAGCCATTACTTCAACAGAAAAAGGTGGTTTTTTTTCTGGCATCCATCGACATTCGGGATTCTTACCCTCACATGCCTATTTCTCCTCTCTACAATAATCTCTTCGCAGTTCCATTCGCGAACAGCATTTTCACGACCTGGCCCTTCGGCCTGGCTACCACACCAGAGTGGTCGCAAGGGTCATGACGGTTGTCATGTGCTTCTTGCACCTTAGAAGCATGGTCGTCCTGCCCTATTTGGTCGACTTTGTAGCCGCTCTCCTAGGACTACGCTGAGTCGTCTATATCACTTGCAATTACCTCTCTACTGGGCTAGCAGCTAAACTTAGTCAAGTTTTTTTCCCTCATTCCCAGCGCAGCAGATCCTCTTTGAGGATGATCCTGCCCAAGAAGGATGGTTATTCTCTCTCGAGTCTAGGTCGTGGCCCTTCTACAGGGAGCTTGCGCACTTGATCTCTCATTCCCTCGGTTCATTCAATTCGCTAGGAGGGTTCTGAGGGAAAGGACGTCAACGGAAGCGGTTTCCTTCGCTGCGCTCGTTTTCTGCAAGTCAATCAGGCTCTCAAAGGGTAGTCTCTGAGCTCCTTCCTCATCCAGAGCCTTCTCCTGGCCCAATGGCTATTAGGAAATACCATTGCCAGTTTTCTTCTCCCGATCATCTCTCTGTAGATCCGATCGGTACGGCTATTCCTTCAGCAGGTCCTCTGCCTTCTGGCGGGTCTTCAGTTGGATAATGCCACGGCTGTGCCACAAGTTAACCATCTAGCAAGTACCCACAGTCAAACGCCATGGCTAAGGTACCTCGCACTCTCTGATGGGCCGAGATCTATCTTCGGTGATCTCAACAGTACATACCCTGGAGTAGAACACTGGGCGGCAGACATATTCATCCGTCCGGGTTTTCTCCTCAAGTGAGTGGGAACTTCACTCGGAAGTCTTCCATCGGACCTGCCTTCACTGGAGTACTCCAGAGGTAGTTCGGATGGCGTCCAAGCTGAACGCCAATGTACTCCAGTTCATGGTTTGGCCTCGCGATCCAAGCCCATCGCAGTGCATGCTCTGTTCTTCCATGTACCAATTTCCATAACCCCTCTTTCACTACGTCTGAAATCTTTTCGGAAGCGGGAAGGGCCCCAGTGATCCCGGGAGACCCGCACTGACCATGTCAGGTTTTTCTCGCTTGCGGTACTAGTATTTTTCCGTCTTATTGCGACAAGCTGGAAATATGGTCGTTCTCGCAGGGAGCCTTAACCTGTAGTTCTTCCCTACCGCGTACCGTTAAATCCGTGGGACCTTAAGGGTCCTGGGCATCTTACAGTGGACTCCTTTTTTTGATCCGGATAGACTTTTCTATCAGGGAGGGTCACTCCCCTTCTTTCTCTGCGTTCTTGTCCTCCTGATGATGAGTTTTCAGATCTCGACGCTCTGTTCTTTTTCTTTTTTCCTTATTACCATCAGGGCAAGGTTGCCCTCTAGCCATCCCCTTCCCTCGTTGCCAAGGGGTATTATATTCCCCCTGTTGCAGGGGCATCGTCCTCTCATCTCCTTCGGCTCTAGTCCACAAAGCGGAATGGGTTCTCCATAGTCTGGAAGAAGCGAGTGCTCCGAGTGGGTACGTATCGAGGACGACGTCCTTCCAAAGGTTGGACACTTTACTCGGGTTTTTCGATGGTAAGTAGGCTTCATGACGGTCGCAGGAAGGGTTTAGCCGTTTTCTTCGGCCACGTTAGCCTGGTAGATTATTTTCTCCATCCAGGAGTCCTTCCGTGCTAGATGTCAGCCTATCTCCCTGTCTGAGGGCTCTAGGCGCCAGACGTCGGCAAGCACGACCGTAAGCTTGCGAATTCCTCCAGGCCGCATGCATTCTTGAAGAACTATAATTCACTCACTTCCACAGATGTGAGTCTGGGCAGGCGGACTTTGCAGGCCGCGGTGGCGCACTTGTAAGTAGCGGCTACAAGGCCTGAGGTGATGTTCTCCCCACCCAGGGACTGCTTTGGGACGTCCCATGGTCTGTGTCCCCCAATGAGGCGAAGGAGAAATAGGGATTTTTGTGTACTCACCGTAAAATCCTTTTCTCCGAGCCATTCATTGGGGGACACAGCTCCCACCCTGTTATTAGCTTATGCTTTGTTTCTATCTTTTGATATGTTATACTCTTATATATAATGTGACATGCTTTACGCTTATATGTCGTTATTGATCTCCTACTGCTTTTGCACCGAACTGGTTAGCTGGGAGCCAGCAGGAGGGTGTATACTGCAGGGGAGGAGCTACATTTTTTTGTATTACTTAGTGTCAGCCTCCTGGTGGCAGCAGCATACACCCATGGTCTGTGTCCCCCAATGAATGGCTCGGAGAAAAGGATTTTACGGTGAGTACACAAAAATCCCTATATTAGTGGCCTTAATATCAGCAAGAAGAGTGAGAGATATCCAGGCCTTGTCTGTAGATTCCCCCCTTTCTGTCAGTATTCCAAGATGGGATAGTGGCGAAAACAGACCCTTCCTAAGGCTTCTTTCACACTTCAGTTGTTTGGCGTCAGTCTGCTCCGACCTAGTGACGGATCCGTCACAATTGTTGAGAAAACTGTTCTAACGGATCCGTTTTTTTGACGGATCCATTACTTGGGGGTTGTCTGGGAAAAGTATCTACTTTTTGGAGCATGCGCAATTGAAAAAAGCGGATTGGGGCGTCGCCCATAGGCGGCCATTCTATGGAATGGCGGATGTAACTGATCCGTCGCGAACCGCCATTTCGGCGCAGACAAAAAACGTTATGTCCGTCAATATCTAGATGACGTCCGCCAAATCTCGACGGATCCGTCACATGGTGGATGGAACAGGCGACCATCCGCCACAATCCGTCGCTAATGTATGTATGGGAAAACAGCGGATCCGCCAAAAAAAAATGGCGGATCCGCTATTTGAGGAAAATGGCGGTTTCAGACTGACGCCAAAAGACTGAAGTGTGAAAGAGGCCTAAGGTGTCGGCTAAATTCCATAGATCTCAGGAGAGTTATCTTCCCTCCTTTTATGATAACCTGACAACATCAGAGGAGGAAAGATTTCACACCGTAGGTGTGAAGAGAGCTGTCTAAGGGTACCGTCACACAGTGCAATTTTGATCGCTACGACGGCACGATTTGTGACGTTCGAGCGATATAGGTACGATATCGCAGTGTGTGACACGCTCCTGCGATCAGGGACCCCGCTGTGAATCGTACGTCGTAGCACATCGTTTGAAACTTTCTTTCGTCGTCTAGTGTCCCGCTGTGGCGGCATGATCGCATGGTGTAACAAAGGTGTGCACGATATTGTATACGATGTAAAGGGCGGAGGAGCTGGCTACGTAGGAGCGCTGAATTCTCCACCTCCCGTGTGCTGATTGGGCGGTACAATACTGTGCGCTCATTCGACAAAGGACTATTGTTCCCAGCGGATAAAACCGGAGCTCTCGAGCGCGCTATTCATTTCTCTCGGTAGCACGTGCTGTAAACAGAACTCCTAAATTCGCTGGATTCCCTGGACTTTTAACTACTAGACTTTTACCGCAAAAGGTATGTATAACGCTACAGCGTAGCATATGTTGCGCTTCAACGGGGATAAACGCTGGAGTGTGGTCGATTGTTCCTTTGAGTAGGGTAGGCCTGAGAACCTCAGGTTCACAGCTGTAGCGTGGCCCAATTAATTAATCCTTTTACAGATCGAGATGGTTGACTGCCCCATTTAATACCAGTAGTAACATATATAGTTATTAGATCAATGGTCAGAACATTGTTTTGTAAGCACGTGTATTTATTGTACGTTTGTTTTCTTTTTAGGAACTATGCTCACTTCCGATGAGAGTTCTGTTGTTGCTGCTGCCCTGGTGTTTGAGGCAGCACGTCTCCAAGAGGAGAGACGTCCTAAACGAAAACGTCGCATGTGGACCCGGAGCTGGCTGCAGAAAAGATCCACATTGTCACACATGGGTCTCATAAGAGAGTTACGTGACAATAACCCTCATGATTTCCGAAACTACCTTCGGATGTCCGAGGAATCCTTCAAAATAATACTGTCTGCTGTTGCGCCACTCATACAAAGGCGTGATACGCCGATGCGTGCAGCCGTGCCCGTGGAGGAAAGGTTGGCGGTGACACTGCGGTTCCTGGCAACAGGAAGGTCTCTTCAGGATTTGCAGTTTTCCGCCGCTGTTTCCAGACCTTTCCTGAGCGTTGTGATTCCGGAGACATGCGAGGCCATTGTGCAGAGCTTAAGGCATTATATGGAGGTACTACTATATTTTTTTTGGCTGCTGTGTTATGTCGATATATTATACTAGCTATTGAACCCGTTCTACGCCCTGATGGCGAGCATTTCTATTGGTATATGTTCTACATCCTATCATGTGCTGCTCCCATCCTGCGCCCCCATTCAGACGTGCTGCTGTGATCCTGCGCCTCCAGTCTGACATGTGCTGCTACCATTTTGCGTCTCCATTCTGATATGTGCTGCTCCAACCCTGCGCCACCCTTCTTTTATTTGCTGCTCCCAACGTAATTTTATTGATTATATAATTTAGATATATTGTTTAGCACCCCCTCTGAGTCACCGAAGCCATCTGAAAAAATGGCTGCCTGCATACTCAGGGTTGTTGACTTTGTTATACTAATCCATACTGCGCCTCAATCACTGTAGGATGTCCACATGAGAGTGTATGTGCATAATATATTTGACCTAATTTGTACATGTTTCCTTCTCATCTTGCAGTTTCCCAAGACGGCGGATGACTGGAAGAGGATTGCTTCCGATTTTGATGAGCTGTGGCAGTTTCCAAACTGCGGTGGTGCATTAGATGGAAAGCATGTGCGCATCACGCAACCAGCCAACTCTGGATCCTTTTTTTTCAACTACAAAGGATATTTCAGTGTGATCCTCATGGCCCTTGTCAATGCGAACTATGAGTTTGTCGATGTGGATGTTGGCATGAATGGTCGAGTCTCCGACGGTGGTGTTTTTGAACACACTTCATTTGGGGAAAGCTTGAGGAACAATGAACTGCTGTTGCCACTAAATGAAGACATAAAAGCAAACCTAAATTTTGTCTTCATCGCTGATGAAGCTTTCCCTCTTCATCCACATTTGCTGAAGCCATTTGCACAGAGAACACTCACACCGGAGCGCAGAATCTTTAATTACCGGTTGTCGAGGGCCCGTCGTGTGGTTGAAAATGCCTTTGGGATTATGGCAAATCGGTTTAGAGTGTTCCACACAGCTATCAACTTGAAGCTGCCGTCTATAGACTTTGTGGTTTTGGCATGCTGTGTGCTCCATAATTTCCTGAGACGTCATGATACGAGCTCCTATTCTCCTCCTTCGTTTATTGATGCAGTGGACGCAAGAACCGGAGATATTGTGCCCGGGGAATGGCGTACACAACCTGATAATTTTACAGCTCTTCAAGCACTTGGATCTGGCAGACAGGCAGACGATGCAAGGGACTGTCGCGAAAAATACTGTCAGTACTTTAATGGTTCTGGAGCTGTACCCTGGCAGGATCGCGCCGTATAAAAAAATATTTTTTTTTCCTTTGCTGTCATATAAACCTCTCTAAATAACTTTAAATGTGATGCCTATAAAATGGTGCTGTTAACCCTCATAGCTTGGTAAACATTAAAGAAAGAATGCGAAGATTTTTGGTTTTTTTTGTAACAATTTCTTGGTTTTAAATTATTAAACGACAAAATATAACATAAACCCCCCCCCCAAAAAAAAATTATCTCCTTCCACGGCCCAAGAGGTGTCGCAGCGTCACGCCCTGCTGCTCTACTTGAGTCTGGAGGAGCGCTGCTGTCTGCTGCAGGAGCGCTGCTGTCCGCTCCAGGCGCAATTGTCTCGCCAGGAGCTCTCTTACGGTGGGCGGTTCTGTGGATAGAAGAGGTTGGAGAACCAACGTTGATTCCGCTGAAAATACATCTCGACCTCTGGGGCAGGACCAAATTTTGTGTGTTGTAAATTTCTATTTGGTCTGGCACCACAGGGCGATGTAAATTTTATTAAATTTTACAGTTTTAGTTGTCTATTGTGACATCCAGCAGAAAACCACTCGTATTATCTTGATACTTACGGAGAAGGGACGCCGGTTCCTCATTGCCAGAACCAGAGCTGCTAATTTCCCACCCCAGCGATCTGGCCACTGCTGCAGCATCTTAAAGGAAATAATAACAGATCTGGTTAACTATGGAACACGCCGTTGGGAAGCGCTCGCTGTTTTGGTCACTTATGTATGTTATGTTCTGGGGAGAATGCCGCCGACCCGGGGGAGGAAGAGGAGTGTCGGAAGGGAGGTGTTGAGGGTGGTGTAGGGGTGCGAGGCCGTCTGCTGTCTGGTGGTGGCGTGGTAGGCCGCTGGGTCATTACTGCGTCTGTAATGTATTCAAATATTTCCGCTACCCTCTTATGTCCTGTATGCAGTTGAAAAACTGTAATCTATTATTGTTAACTTACGTGACGTCATGGACTGTGGGCTCCCGCTGGTGGTGGATGCTGTGGTGCTGCTGGCAATGGCAGGTACCTGTTGCCGCCGCTGTCTCTCTACACATAAAGTTAACAAACGCAATCTTTAAAAACACATGTAGAGTGCTGCAGATCAAAGCTAACAATATACTGAAACATAAAATTTATATCACACTTCACAGGGGTGCGAGGGTGCATGGTCGCAACAGATGGTGGAGGCGTGGTAGGCCGCTGGGTCATTATTGCGTCTGTAATGTCTTCAAATATTTCAGCTACCCTGTTATGTCCCGTGTGATGTTAAAAAAAAATGCAATCAATGATTGTGAACTTACGTGATGTCCCGGACTGTGGGCTCCCACTGGTGTCTGAAGATGGGGTACTGGTGGCAATGGTGGGTCTCACTTGCCGCCGCTGTCTCTCTACACCTAAAGTAAAGAATCACAATGTTTACACACAAATGTTGAGTGCTGCAGATCAAAGCTTACAATATACTCAAACATAAAATAGAGATCACACTTTACAGGGGTGCGATACTCAGACATGTATGTGGGCTCTGGTGTTCAATGGTCTTCCTGTCTTTGGAAAACGTATTATTTCATCAGTAGGCCAACCTCCTCCGTTAATATTTTTGGGAAATTGAGAAACTAAAAATAATGGACATCATAATAATTTCAAGATGGTGGTTGAGATTAGGGAACCCGACAAGTTTTCTCACGGACAACGCATATTCTGCTTGGAAAATAACTAAATTTTACAAAAACGGGGCATGTGTTTTAATGCATTTGAGGTCACGTTGGCGACCATGAGCGCAAGCCTCCCTCCCAAACCCCCCCCCTCCTGACCGTGCATCTCCCAATCCCCCCATACTAGTACTTGCCTCGCCTTGCCTCCGCACGCAACTCAGCAAACATTTGTGGCGTTTTATAGCGGAGGTCAGCCCATTTTTTACGCAGCTGAAGCTGACTGCGGCAGACGCCAAACCTCCTCTCCATCATTCTGGCTATGTAGCCAAGCACTTCCCGCTTGTGGATGTGTGGGTGGGCAGGGCGGCTCTCCAGACCCTCATAATCCAGGGCATCCATCTGTCTAATAAAAAAAAAAGGAGCTCTGGCTGCCCCAGAGGAGCAGAACGCATTCTCGCCGCCATTTTAGATGGAATGACCCTGAACAGCAACGCCCAGAGGAGGAGCTGTACTCCGCCGTCCTGCCGCCAGATCGGCATCGCAATAGCGTTGCCGTTTATGGACAGCGTCACATTTGTGACGGCTGAGCGGTACGGAATGAACGCACATAGTAAATGCCGTTCGAAGGATGGTTATTTAACGCCGGAGCGTCACGTAATGTACGCTCGTGGTCTATGATGGCGTGATGACGTTACAGCGTTCCGGCGTGCCTGCGCTAGCTTGTTTTGGTTCCCTGACATCTTGATAATGGCTGCCAGTCGCCGTGATCCTCCTATGGGCATCCCAGAGCTCAAGTTCCTTATTGGAACAATGGATCGGATGCAGTACGAGACAACTGGGCTGGTGCTGCACCGCAACCAGCACAAGGATGAAGTTGTCCGTGTGGTGTCTGAGGGCCTCAGGAAGCGGTTTGGGATAACTCGCAGCAATTCCCAGATTGTGAAAAAATGGGGCGATCTCAAGTCCAAAAGCCCAGAGCGCCTGCAGGAGCTTCGCAAGGAGATTCGCAGAGGTCAGTACGCAGGTACCCAAAAGTATGTGGCACAGCTATGGGGCAGTTTGAACGTTGCAGAGCCACTATGTGGCACAGCTATGGGACAGTTTGAACGTTGCAGAGCCACTATGTGCCACAGCTTGAACGTTGCAGAGCCACTATGTGGCACAGCTATGGGACAGTTTGAACGTTGCAGAGCCACTATGTGCCACAGCTATGGGGCAGTATGAACGTTGCAGAGCCACTATGCGGCACAGCTATGGGACAGTTTGAACGTTGCAGAGCCACTATGTGCCACAGCTATGGGACAGTATGAACGGTGAAAAGTACTATGTGGCACAGCTAACTGCAGACCTACCTTTTTTTTTTCCTTCACAGAGGCAAAGAGACAGCACCGCCACCGCCACGAGGCATCCCGCACAGCCTCTTCTGGATCTGTGCCCTCCGGGTCAACTCCTCCAGATCCTAGTAGGTTCCCACAATTATGTGATTTGGATTCAGTTGCAGGTCCCCTCTTCCCCCCCTCCTCCCCCGGCAGCCAGTGTTGCCATATATGCTAACAGACCTTTTTTTTTTTTTCCCTTCACAGAGGCAAAGAGACAGCGCCGCCGACAGCACGAGGCATTCAACATGGACTCTGATCCCGAAGTGCCCTCCGTGCCTCAACATCCTAGTAGGTTCCCACAATAAAGTTATTTTGATTTTGTGGCAGGCCCACTCTTTCACCCCCAACCCAAACACCACCCCCCCCCCCCCCCCCAAGTCAGTATTGCCTTATATGCTGACTGTTTTTTTTTCTTTTTTCCTTCACAGAAGCAAAGACACATCGGGAGACTACAGTGTTATTAATGTTATGTTTTTTGACCCACAGCTGTCGTCAGTGTGAACAAAGAGGATCTTGAAGCCGGCATAGAAAGGCTTATCCACACTATGGCGCGGATTCAGGAGCAGCACAATGTGGCAATGGAGGAGCTGCAGAAGCTTCGGGACATGTGCCAGCAGTTGGAGGCGGGCCAATAATACATTTTTGGTTGTTACATTAAAAATATTTAGTTAAACTATGATTCCATTTTTTTTGTATTAGTTAACTGTACATGAATTTGTTACGTTAATTTGTGCCCTCATACAGTGCTGTGATCGAGACACACCAATCAAACAGTCGTGATAGAATTTCTAATAATAGCTTTTATTTGAAACATTATTTTAACAAGACAATAAAATAAAAAGTAATGTAAAAGAAGTTAGGAAATCACAAATTGTGATACGACGATTCTTCCGGCTGATAACTTTGGTGCCTGACGGGCGAAGCCATATGTGAAGGTATTGGCGTGTAGGAGTGGTTAGGGGGTGGCTGGCCGAAGTGGGAAACGGGAACATTGTGTCGCATTGGTGTCTGACACTGTGACCAACCATTGTAATATGAGGGCTCTGTCCGCTGCATTGGCCGGGAATAGACCAAACGAGTGTGCTTGTCCAAATCGCCATCTGTACCCTTGTTTACTGCTTCCAATATTAGACGCTCCGCTAGTGTTCTTTGGCTGTCGTCCATTTTGGCCAGTTTGTCAACAACATAGTGTCCAAACCCCTGCAACGCAGGGCTAACATTGTTTGTTAACACCTTTTTTGCAAGGCTCAACAGTTCATGTGAAACGTCTGAGGTGGCTTTCCGTTTCCTTGGACCTTGCCTCGATTGAGTCCTGGCAGGTGCCGCCTCCACTAAATCTGTTGTCGTGCAGTCCTGTGAACAGTCCAGTGTACTGTCCTGCGCACTGTCATCCTGGGGGAAAAAAAAAAAAAACAAGTTACGAACCTGGCAACAAAAAGTTTGACCACCATAACCGCATCCAAACTATATATTCGTAGTAGGTAAAAAAAGGTTGTAATATATTTTAAGCTTAGTAATATTCTTTAACCTTCCCATTTATTTAATACTTTTAACTACACTGTTCTGACTGCTAGGGGAACCTGATGAATATTTTATAGTCTAAATAGTCTCAACAAGAGTACATCGGCAGCTTGAAGCGATACTATTTTCTATATTGCTTAGATGGTATGGTTTAGAAATATCGCCATTTCATACATATTATGTTCCCCATATAATACTTTACTGCGACAGGGTTACTTATGTGGACATGTTTTTGTAATAACTTCAAACTGATGTGATAATCAGAAGTATTAAACATAAAATGCAGAGAAAAATTATGTAATTATAGGACACATTGGTGAACTTTCGTCCAAAGAGCTACTTACTTGTTGCCCTTGTGACTCCTGCTCGGCGTGGTTCTCCGAAACAATTTGTTCCACAGGTGCCAACAAGCGAAAACACGTGGAAGTCCGTGGCACCTCTTGGTCCCTCAGAAAATTCAGATGTTCAAAATACCAAAGCTTTGGCACATAAACATCTTCCGTTGAAGCCCCGGACTTTGTAGTGTGAAGAACCTTGTTAAGCTCCTTCCTCCATACCGTGCGGAGCGCCTGAATTTTCTTTTTAATAACCGCTTCGTTTGCTGGCTCTTCTGGTGCATGACGATTGTAAAGCTCAATGAGCTTTAAATAACCCTCCTGCCTCTTTTCCCTGTTACAATACTCTGGAGATTTGATTTTCCAGAGGCAGGGAAAAGACTGGTATATTTCGATGAATTCCCTGATGAATTCCACACGATTTGACATCTGAAAAATAATTATAAAAAAAAAAAAAATTACACGGTTGTCAAAGAGTCCTTTAAACAATACTTTTGCCAGTGTGCCAAACGCTTAACAACAACAGCCACACAAAGAGCTCATGCCTACCATCCATTGTTCCATCTGCCACGCCATAGGCCACCATAACCCAAAACAGTGTACCGCCTGCTTCACTACAGCAGCCACACAAATCGCTCATGGTGACCATACATTGTACCATCTGCCACGCTGTAGCTCACCAGACACAACCAGTCACAACCAGTCACAACAGCGTACCATCCGCATCGTTTCAGCGGCGGAACGAAGCGGTCATGCCGACCAAACAGCGTTCCATCTACCACGCTCTAGCCCACCAGTCACAACCAGTCACAACAGCGTACCATCCGCATCGCTTCAGCGGCGGAACGAAGCGGTCATGCCGACCAAACAGCGTTCCATCTACCACGCTCTAGCCCACCAGTCACAACCAGTCACAACAGCGTAACATCCGCATCGCTTGTTTCATCTGCCACGCCATAGGCCACCATAACCCAGAACAGTGTACCGCCCGCTTCCATACAGCAGCCACACAAAGCGCTCATGGTGACCATACATTGTACCATCTGCCACGCTGTAGCTCACCAGACACAACCAGTCACAACAGCGTACCATCCGCATCGCTTCAGCGGCGGAACAAAGCGGTCATGCCGACCAAACATCGTTCCATCTACCACGCTCTAGCCCACCAGTCACAACCAGTCACAACAGCGTACCATCCGCATCGCTTCAGCGACGGAACGAAGCGCTCATGACGACAGTACATCGTTCCATCCACTATGCCCAAGCGGTGTAACATACCTCGAAGCTGCGGTGCAAAGCGTGGAATATTCTGTGAAATACTGAATCCGATGTCCTAGTCCAACAAGTGTCCAAGTACAAAGTGAAGAAAGGAAATTTTGAAACCGGTGAGGTGGCTTGGAAACAATAGCGCTCAGGTGACAAATTTTCCAACCAATTGTGTGCACAGAACCTGTGGCCTATCAGCACATAGCTAGCAGCTCGACACGCCCCCTAGTGAACAACGTCACGCACAGATTATGCAAAATTTGCTCTGAATCGTCTTGTGTGACACGACCGTACGACTGTCCCATACGACTTCTACATCGCAAATACGTCATGAAATTATCGCTCCAGCGCCGTACATCGTGAAGTGTGACCGCAGTGGAGCGATAATTAAGCGACGATGTAACGTCACAAATCGTGCCGTCGTAGCGATCAAAATTGCACTGTGTGACGGTACCCTTAGCCTTTTTAGATAGGACTAGACCCTGGAGGCAGAGCAGGGCTCTCTTTGTGTCATTTCCGGGCCACAGGAAGGGGTTTGGAATCACAAATACTTGGCCTGCATGCCGCAGTCTAACACAGTGCTGACCAGACAGTTGGTCACATGCCTGTGATGGGCCCGACAGCTATTGTGCTGCTCAGTGGCCAATGAGTCCGTTTTTATCTGGGGAGTCGAGCAAACTGGTTGTTGCAGAATCTGTGTGATGGAAGCCTGCTTTAACCAATAAGCTCTCAGCCTGGTTGTAACAAAGTGCTCATTGGTTAATAAAAGGTTCCCATCACACAGTCCTATACCTGCACTGTGTGACAGGAGCCTCTAAGCTGAAGAAGCTCACAAACTATTCTCATCCAGATTTCCAGAACAGGAAGGCTTAGTAGTTGCTGCAAAGTGAGGAGTAATGTTTCTCCCACCTAGCCTCCATATTGTGATCTCGTTCCTCTTTATGCTGAGGAGCAAGGCATAAAGGACTTGCTAAACGTGGCGTGAAGAGGTAAAAAGGTTGTCCACCTTTTGGGTACTACTTTTTTTTTTTTTAATATATGCAATTGGGGCAAAGAGTCATATTTGCTATTGGGTTTCGTTAATAATCTTGCACAGTTTTCCTCATAAAGCTGCTGTGTAACACTATTGCTGGCTGCTGAATGAGTTAATGGGGTTGGCCACATTATTTTAAAAGATGCCTTAAAAAGTCCAAAATTTGTAATTACGGTAACCCCAATTGCAAAAATAAATTTTTAGCATGCATTTAAGCAAGCAAGAAAAAAAAGTCCCCTTACGTTTTTTGGCAACTTGCAGTAAAAACCTATGAGAATGTGATTCTCAGACTAGAAAAGGTTGTGCACGTTAATAATTATTGTTCCTGCCTGAGTGGGAGTAGTTATCGCGTCGTTGCAGCGTGCCCAATAGCCAGTACATAGCAGGCAGCCTTTCTGGCGACTAATTACCCAGGGTGCAGTACCTACTCTGACCTGAGAGTAAGGGGGGCGCCAGAGAGCTGCAAGTGTTAAGTGGAACTGTAAGCGGGATATACATAAATCCCTGCAGTTCGTGGTATATAGAAAAGCAGTGGGATACCTAGAATAAGCCCCTGCTGTAAACTAAGAGGTCAATAGCCTTGTGTGTGTTGTTTCATCACATTGTAGCAGTGGAGGGATAACTAAGATAAGCCCCCCTGCACATGTGATAGCCGTCTGTTGGCCTCAAGTCACCTCAATCTGTGACGTAGGGGTGACGGTCACGGTGGGAATCCTGACCAATTGGTGACAGCGGTCAGGGGAATCGTGACAATTGGTGGCAAGGCGGTGGGATATCTTAGAGCATTAGTGATTTGGTTTGAGTAATCATTCCTCTCACTAAAAACTTGCAGAAAGTTCTTGCGAGGACTCTGCGCAAATAAGTTTGGAGAACGAACTCAGTGCTTTTTAGTTGTGAGACAATTGCGTACTGGTAATTATCCCTTCCCTTTCTCTTCGTTTTTCTATCCTATCTTTTATTTGGCAACCATGGCTGCGAAAGGGGAAGCCTGGTACAACCAGCAGAAGAAGGACTTTCTTGCTGGGATATGCAAATGCCATGGCCTGAACCCCCAGGGTAAGACCAAGACTCAAATGGTCGCTGAACTGGTGCAATTTGAAGCAGACCAAGCCAGGCCACAGAGCCCAGAGGCCGCAGAAGCCAGCACAAGCGAACATGGTGCTGCAGCAGAGGTCCAACCACTGAATACGGGCCCTACTGGCAACCAGGGGGGCGCATACCTCCTCCTGCAGCTGGCTCTGCAACAATGCACCGCAGATGACCTAGAGGGACGTCGGCAGCTGATTCAGCAATACCATGAGTGAGCCGAGCGAGAGGCCCAGCGAGCCGAGCGGCAAGCGGAGCGGGAGTACCAGCTGCAGTTAGTCCAACTGCAAATGCAGGGGTCGTCCCAGTCCAGCCGTGAGCCCAGCAGCGCTCAGATACCTAAGCCCCGGCCCGATCACTTTCCTGTTATGGAGAAGGACGGAGACTTGGACACTTTTCTGCGGGCCTTTGAGAAAGCCTGCAGACAGTACCGACTGCCTACAGATGAATGGGCACGATACCTGACACCAGGGCTGAGAGGTAAAGCTCTGGAGGCGTTTGCTGCCCTCCCTCAAGAACAAGATGGTGACTATGAGGCCATCAAGCAGGCTCTGATAGCCAAGTACCAGCTTACACCCGAGGTGTACCGTAGAAAGTTCCGGACACTCCAACGTGGCCCACACGACAGTTACAGTGATGTGGTGCATGGAATAAGTGCATAAGTGGAACTGTAAGCGGGATATACATAAATCCCTGCAGTTCGTGGTATATAGAAAAGCAGTGGGATACCTAGAATAAGCCCCTGCTGTAAACTAAGAGGTCAATAGCCTTGTGTGTGTTGTTTCATCACATTGTAGCAGTGGAGGGATAACTAAGATAAGCCCCCCTGCACATGTGATAGCCGTCTGTTGGCCTCAAGTCACCTCAATCTGTGACGTAGGGGTGACGGTCACGGTGGGAATCCTGACCAATTGGTGACAGCGGTCAGGGGAATCGTGACACACGCCTTAAAAAAAAAAAAAACCTAGCCTTCATCAAACTCACACCTTTTCTAAATGCTACATAAAAACGACCTCTCAACCTTATTAGTAGAGTTGAGCGAATTTCTTTGGATCTCTCCTTATTCGGCAAGCTACAGCACGTACCAAATAAACTGCAGAGGGAACCCAGATACCTGGAGGGTGCCGGTTGATCGGTGCTGCAGCTGCATGTCATGGCTATGTCACTGTCACAGCACAAGCATGGACAGTCCAACACACAGGCTCTCCATGCATATGTAGTGACAGTGACACATGCAGCTTCGGCACTCCCAGGTATCTGGGCTCACTCTGCAGCTTATTCGGTAAGTGCTATAGCTTGCTGAATAAGCGAGAACTTGAAGAAATTTGCTTAACTCTACTTATTAGCAGATTTGGCAAGAAGTAGGGATGATCTAAAACAAGTGCACAACCTGCGGCATGGGGGCCACGTGCGCCTTTCAATGCCATTTTGTGCGGCTTCCAACTAAATGGACACAAAAATGCCTGTCAGGTTAACTATACAGTCCGAAAGTGTGCAAGTTCCAGAAAATGTTTGCAATTACACGTGGTTTGTGTGTTTTGGAGCTACACAAAAAAACATGGGGAAAGGGGAGAGGCAAATTGGACATAACTTCACACATCTAAAAATGGGTCAGACAAAATTTCTTAGCACTTTTCCAAAATTATGATAAACAACTTTGTTTCAAGCATGCGATGCTCGTTCAAACTCACCTGTGGCAAGAAACTTGTGTGGGCAAAATAAAAATGACACCTGAAACCAAATAAAGAGTTGACTCAATCTTTGCATTGTGTGTCTGTGTCCCACACTAAGCATGCATCCAGCAATGCCAAGGCCCAATCTTCCTGTACTTCATCCAATTGTGCAATTACCTGTTCTCTCCTTATATTATCGGATGTAGGCCAACCCAAAATAAATCCACACTGGTCTGAGTGAATAATTTTGAAAATTATTTAGTCTATTCGCTAAAATTTTGATCAAAATGTTATCTAAATGTAATGATATGGGTCTATATGATGCTGAATCTTTGGGAGGCTTATCTGGTTTTAGTATTCCCATGATATTGGCATTGTTAAAAAAATGTTTTGGCAGAAAGCCTTGTTTGAGTGAGGAATTTATATACTTTAGGAATCTGAGGGGCCAGCTGGTCTAAATATATTCAAGTTCCAGAGAGAGTCTATCTGCACCCAGAGACTTCTCTTGTGCCATACCTCTGGCCTCTTCCACTATCTCTTCTTCAGCAATAGGGGTCTCTAGGACCGTAGAACTATCCTCCCCGAGGATTGTGAGATTTATACTGTCCAGATATTACTCTAGGGCAGGGTTCCCCAACTCTCTGGCCCTCAAGAGCCACCGACAGGTCATGTTTTCAGGATTTCCTTAGTATTACACAGGTGATGCAAGTATCACCTGTGTAATATTAAGGAAATCTTGAAAACATAACCTGTCTGTGGCTCTTGAGGACTGGAGTTGAGGAACACTACTCAAGGGTCTCCTCTAAATAATCAACACAACTGGCGTACAGGTCCTGGTAGAAGTCAGAAAACAGCCAGAATCTCGTGAGAATCGGACACCACCCTCCCCTTATGATCCCTCCCTTATCCCTCGGTCTCTGAAGAGTGGATAATTTAGTGGAGACTTTGACTGATTTTCACTTGTATTATCTGGCATGTTAACTTAAAGCAATGGGTAGCTGGATGCCAGATTCTCAGTTACCATATTCAGAGAATCCCTTGGCACCAGTGTCTGGAACTAATTGATTGCTAGGTTTTTTGGCACTAAATAAATCTACTGGCTTCATGCTTTTACCCTTGCTTAAAACAATTTCACAGAAAACATCCGCTAATACTAAAAATATCTTTATTAACAGTAATTAAAAACAACAAAGTGCATACAAATCCATCACCAAAAGAAAACACTTGAAAATAGAAAAAGAACCTAGGGAGGTGCCTGTCCCCAATAGCCTAACACTTCTCAGTACCCTACCTACCAGCGGAGGTTGGCACCCTAATCCTGCGCAGTGGCGCCCCTGTTCAACGTAGACTGTCCCTTCTAGTCTATTAGACTCTATTAAGAAGGGAAATAGAAAAATGTAGTGAAATGTGGAGGGTGTGGATATCAAGATAAATACTGTCCCTCAAAATCACCCTACCTACCAGCGGGGGTTGGCACCCTAGACCTGCACAATGGCGCCCCCACTCCTCGACGGCTGTCCCAATATAACTGGCCCTTGCAGAAAAATTTCTCCTGGTTCACTTGGTTCTCACATCTTTCAGTACCCTACCATCACTAGGGTCGGAAATGTTTCTGCTAGGGCCAGTTATATTGGGACAGCCGTCGAGGAGTGGGGGTGCCATTGCGCAGGTCTAGGGTGCCAACCCCCGCTGGTAGGTAGGGTGATTTTGAGGGACAGTATTTATCTTGATAAAAAAAGCATCATATTCTGAGACCCATAGCATCTCCACTTTTCATGATCAAGGTCTGGATGAGGGCTTATTTTCTGCATGTCGAGGTGACATTTTTATTGATACCATTTTAGTGTAGATACGTTCTTTTGATCACCCGTTATTGCATTTTAATTAATGATGAGCAAGTGTACTCGTTGCTTGCTCGGGTGGTCTCCGAGTATTTGTTAGTGTTCGGAGATTGTTTTCATCACCGCAGTTGAATGATTTACTGCTACTAGCCAGGCTAAGTACATGTGGAGGTTGCCTGGTTGCTAGGGAATCCCCACATGTAATCAAGCAGGCTAGTAGCTGTAAATAATTCAGCTGCCGTGATGAAAACTAAATCTCTGAGCAGTCATAAATACCTGGAGGTCACCTGAGTGTGCTCGGGAAAACCCGAGCAATGAATACACTCGCTCATCACTAATTTTAATGCAATGTTGCGGCTACTAAAACAATGTAATTCTGGTGTTTTTGACTTTTTTTTTTTTTTTTCTTACGCGGTTTACCAATTGGATTAATTATTTTTATATCTTGATAGATTAGGTGATTCTGAACACGGTGATACCAAATGTGTGTTTTTTTGTTATATTTTGAATGGGGGGTGATTTGAACTTTTATATATATATTTTTTTTACATTTTTTAAATACATTTTCCATTACATCCCTCCGGACAGCACCATGGAGGTAGTCCTTCCTTGATCTATAGAGGGACAGGATCACAGAGAGGTTAAAAGGCCCCTCCCACCTCCACACTCCAGTGTTTTTCCTGTCCCAGCAGGGGACGGTTGTATGAGAGGTTGCTCCTAGAGCAAAGATAGCCTGTGGACGTCTACGGCCTTCCCTTCCCCCTGTCAAGCTGTCCGTGGCTGACACCTCACTAGGTAGAGGTCCCTCGGCTATCAGTTGCTGTACCAGATGGACTCAGGGATCGGGTGCCCTCAGCCTTCCCTTTCCCTGGTCAGACCGACTGTGGTCGACTCCTCTTTGAAAGGTTCCTCAGCCAACAGCCAGCCTGTGCAATGGGCTCAGGGGGATCGTGCAGCATGTCCAATCCTTCCCTGTCATGCTGCCCAGGGTGGAAACTTCCCGGTGGAGAGTCCCTCAGCCCCAGAGAGAGAGAGAGAATGGGTGGCTCTCTGCTCGGATGCCGGCCAGCAAATCACACCGCTACTTCCAGAAGTCGCAAGGTGAAGGCCAATTGTGCTGGTGACGTCAGGGCGCCGGGACCTAAGGTCGGCATACGTTCCACGGTGGAGCGCGGAAGTGGGGCAAAGGAGAGGGAATCTTTGGCAGTAATGTAGCAATCCTGATGGGATGCCGCTTCCCTCCATGGTGGGCTCTCGGCGTTACCAGCTCGCTCTGTTTTCTAGCAGGTATGGAGCCAGCAAAGGTGAGTGCATGGTGGAATGTTCTGATGGCCTAGTCCTCTGGGCTGATGCTAGTCTCATGCCTTTGTGCGAAAGCTGTGCCTACAGCCTCATGTGCTGAGGCATGTTTTCACATATACGCAGCTAGGCCTTGGACCTCTAGGCTATAGTAAGGCCATATGTCCAGTCAACATCTCATGATTTGACTTAGTTGCATGTCATGTCTGCACAGAGCCTTATGATTGGGCTTCAGGTTGACTTTTGTGAAGCATGTTTTCCATTTTTTTTTGGTTCAATAAACAAGTGTTTCACTTTTCTTTGCAACTTAACTAATCCATCCATAGGAGGACACAGGGTGTTAAAGCAGCACATTGTCTCCATGAAGACTGCCCTCCAACTGCGGCTCATTAATTAGCTCCTTCGGGTGGGGTCAGTCTGACAAATGAGATGTACTATTCAGAGTGGAGATTTATCCGGAAGTGGGATACATTGCTCCCTTGGATGTATCTGTGGGCCTGGTCTCTTGTTTGGCACCTTCAAGCATGGCCTAGTCACTCTGTGCATCATATTGCATCATAATGCCTCTGTGCATCATACTGAGTGCCTCTGTGCATCATATTGCATCATCGTGCCTCTATGCATCGTATTGAGTGCCTCTGTGCATAATATTGCATCATAGTGTCTCTATGCATATATTGAGTACCTCTGAGCATCATATTGCTTCATAGTGCCTTTAGAAACGCAGAGAACATATAAGGCTCCTAAAGTAATATATCAACATCATAACGCTAAATTCAAATATTAGAGCCCAAATACATGGATGTGTGGGACATACTGAAACCTTAACTGAAAAAAACACTGAACAAAAAACCAGTGCAATAGTCCATAATGTTGATGAATAGTACAAATTTATTAATAAATACAAAGTCTCTAACAGAAGAAAGAGGCTAAAATCGGCAATCAGAGTGCACACTGAATTGCAAGGAAGTGGGGTGGCACAACACAATTAGAAAAATTAGCTAGTCCTCATATTAACTAAGGTACTGTATATAAACCACATTATATATTTACAAAGAGCATTGCTACATTCATAATGAGAAATTTACCAGTGTAGATAGATACTAATCAACAGGGTACATACTCTGCATTTTCTTTTAGGTATGTTATTTCATGCACAAAGTGTGCCACACCGCGTCTCCATCGGTGCATCTGCATCCCTGAGTTCCGTCTTTCGTTCACCCTCACCAGTGGAGATTTGTGAACATGGTTCAGAGTACGATTCCGAAGGGTCCCTCAATTTAGAGGCGCCTGATTACTAGGAGTCAGACAGCCTCATTGAAGCCGTCAACCAAAACCTGGGGGTAGAGGTCGTATCCACCTTAGCTTCTGGTCATAAGGTGTCTTTTAAGAAGCCCCATAGAGTTTTTGATCTCATCCTGAGTTTGAGGATTTAGTACAGTGTCTCTGGGAGCGGCCAGACAGGCGTTCTCGGGCAGAGGGTTCTAAATGCAGATATCCTTTTGCCCTGGAGTTCCGTAGGAAGTGGGTGGAATCCCCTTCGGTAGACCCTTCCGTATCTCATTTGGCTTCTAACGTCTGTTATTACCAATTCCTAATGCTTCTTCTATTAGGGATCCAACTGATCGACTTATAGAAGGCCTGGTTCGTTCAGTATTTGAGGCCTCAGGCTCAACCCTCTCGTCCTCTTTTGCGGCATCTTGGGAGGCCAAGGCCATATCCTGATCAGCGTCTTTGAGGAGAGATCAACAGGATAAGGATCTGCCATCAGAGGTGACCGGGATTTCGACACAGGTCGTCCTAGCAGGTAGCTATCTGATTAATGCGTTCTTGGATTAAGTCTTACTGCTCTGCTCTATCAGAGCGGCCGATTATTCAGCGAAAAATTGGATCAGCTCATTTCTGATAACACAGGACGAGAAAGCAATGTTTAGGCAGCATTTTGTCGCCAGTTTCAGGCACGTTTTAAGTATTTTCTTGTGGATCACAGCAGCAAACACCGCTGGCACAGGTTGACCTAATCAAGACAGAGATCGTCAGATCTCTTACAGAGCCAGGGTTCATCATTTTAACTTCGCACTGTCAAAAGAGAGCGGAGGTTGCAAGAGACTGCTTTTTCTGACCTTCTGGATGCAGCCGGTCATTCTGTCACTTGGCAGATTAACCGGGGAAAATCTCCTGTGGCTTTCCTACCAGTATTCCTGCCTGAGGGGTTATCAATTAAAATGACTATGGACTATCAGATAGCAGATCTGATTTGTTACGTCTTGCAGCCTTGGGTTTAGTGCTCTCCTTAACCACCCCTTGGGTTACTAGAGCAATGGTCTCCTGGTTGAAGACAGTTACTACTTTGTTTCACAACAGTAACATTTTCCCCAAAGACAGTACAACTGGTCAATCAAATTTCTTGAGCAGGAGAGTAGCTGGTTCATGCCTCTCGGGCGCTGCTAGTTGCGCGGCGCTGTCAGCTCAGAGAATGGAAGTGTACTCTGCGTTCAAAAACGCCTCTGACATCTCTCCCTAGGATCACATGTTTCCTATAGACAACCAGCAGTGTTTTTCTGGACGGTCTAGATCTAAGGGATCGTGGTTCCAAAAGAAGGGACCGAAAAGTAAGACTAATCCTGGACCTCAAACTTTTACCAAGCTTGACAAGGTCCTCCTTCTTCAGATGGAGTTTCTCCGCTCAGCTATTTCTTCAGCAGAAAAGGGTGGAGTTTCTGGCATCCACCGACATTCGTGATGCTTACTTTCACGTTCCTATTTTCCCCTCTTTTTTGCTTTTCCATTCGCAAACAGCATTTTCAAGTCACAACCTGGTCCTTCGGCCTTGCTACTGCACCCTGAGTGTTCGCAAGGGTCATGACGGCTGTCATGTTCCTCTTGCACCCTAGAGGCGTGGTCGTCCTGCCCTGTCCGGTCGACTTTCTAGCCGCTCTTCCAGGACTATGCTGAGTCATCTATATCAATTGCTATACCCTCTCAGCTGGGTTGGCAGATTCATCTAGACAAGTTTTTCCTCATTTCCAGCCCAGCAGATACCCTTTTTAAGGATGATTCTGGACACTTCCAGGGGGTTGGTAATTCTTCCTTGAGACAAGGCCTTGGCTCTTCAACTCAGAAATCTTACTTGACCTCTCATTTCCTTATTCCATTCGATTGCTGGAAGGGTCATGAGGAAAAATGGTGACAGCAATGGAAGCTGTTTTCCTTCACTTCGCTTGTTTTCTGTAGGTCAAACAGGCTTTCAGAGGGTAGTCTCTGAGCTCCTTCGTCATCCGGGAGAGTTCCTTCCAGATCAATGATTATTAGTAACTGCCATTGACAGCCTTCTTCTCCCAATCGTTGTTCTGGCGATCCGAACGATACAGCTAGTTCTACAGCAGGTCCTCTGCTTTCTGGTGGGTCTCCCATCTGAATTCAATCGGATAATGCCACGGCTGTTCCATACGTCAACCGTCTAACAGGTACTTAAGGTCAGGCATCATGGACAAGGTGCCTCACATTCCCTGATGGGCTGAGATCTATTATTCGGTGATCTCGGCAGTTCACATCCCAGGCGTAGACCTCTGGACAGCAGACTTCTTCATCTGTCAGGGTCGCACCTCAAGTGTGTGGGAACCTCTCTCTGAACTCTTCTATCAGATCTGCCTTCTCTGAGGCACTCCAGATGTAGATCGGATGACGTCTAGACTGAATGCCAATGTACTCGAGTTAATAGTTCGGCCTCGAGATCCAAAAACCGTTGCAGTGAATGCTATGGTTCTTCCGTGGTACCAGTTTCCGTAACCCCCCTCCAAGTCGTTTGGAAGCGGGAAGGGCCCCAGTGGTCTTGGGAGATCTGCACGGACCACGTTAGGTGTGGTGTTTTTTTTCTTTGTTTGTTTTTGTTTTTTTTGGTTTGCGGAGGTAGGACTTTTCAGTCTTACTCCAACGAAACTGCGAGTAGGGTCTTTCTCGCAAGGAGTTTTCACATGTGGTCCTTCCCTTTTGCATACCATTAGATCTGTGGGTCCTTAATGGTCCTGGGAGTCTTACAGTACACTTTTTTGATCAGGACAGACTTTACTATCAGGGAAGGTTTCCTCTCTTTTTTTTTTTTTTTCTCTGTGATCTTGTCATCCTGACAAGTTTTCGGAGCTAGCTGTTAAATATTAATTATTAATTTAATTATTCTTATTCTGTACTGAGCACATTGCTTCTTGCTGACATTACAAAAGCTATTTCTATATATATATAGCTCAGAGCATAAGTCAACACCATATATAAAGGGAACACATGCTCTGTGGGACATATAAATAACGTCTCTTAGGTGGGTGGGGTCTTTTGTCACGTGGGAGCTGCCACCTCCTGTCTTCACCATCATTCACCATGGACATCAGACAAGTGACAAGGAAGGAACAGCTGATAGCCATGATTCTACTCCATGAAAGTAAGATGACTTCTCCATCTCAGAAACGATGAGGAACACACACTGATATTTACACATGGACAATCTGTTCGTAACTATTTCATCTATTTTTATGTTTTTCTGCAATGTGGTTTTTCTGTGGACAATTCAATAAACCACAATAATTTTTATGAGAATACCATGACGTTTTTCTTTAGGAGTAAGCACCTGGTGAATAGTCCTGATTAAATAAATGTGCGAAATAAGCATATTTAACATTGGCCAAGCCAGCCAGTTTTGATTTTTTTGTGCTATTTTTGCGTGAATTTCCTTCATCTTGCACACGGGGGAAGACAGAAGAGCTCTGCTAGATGTTGTGCAAATTTTCAGGAATTCCACTTCAAAACTTCAAGTCACAAAGATCTCCCAAGAACCTATGAAACAGACTAACAGGTGCAAGACGATTTGACAAGCACTAGCATCGGAAGAGCTGAAGACAGACGTGCTGATGACCAGAGCCCAGCTGAGACATTTCAATGTAAGAAAAATGGATTTAATTAATATGTATTCTAAGTCAAGTTTGCTGGAATTTTTAAGTCTAGGTGAAAAGTCTAAAATCGTAGAAATATTTTGGCTTGGCTTATTTGCAGAATGCAAGATAGCAAATCTAAAGTTGGATTCTAAGCTAGGAAAAAAGAACAACTGAAAAATATTTTACTTATGATTTAAGTATTTCACAAGGATGTTACAGAGAAGTCCAAAAAAGACTGTGTAGAAAGAATTTCTAAGGAAACTAATGATGTTCCCAAGATTGACTAATGTGGAGAGTCAACAAGAAGTGACACACGTGTCTGTAATGACCACTCAAGGTGACCTTGTTTCTCATGATGAAAAAGAAGATGGAGGAAACATAGGAGACATGACATCTGACAAAGATGATGTACAAGGGCCATTAAAAATAGGAGACAACTCGGAGGCCGAACTCCAAACTAAATCTAGGAATATCTTGTTAAAATTATGCAAAATTATTCCTGCATATGACAAAATCCATGTGTGCAGAAATTCAGAGATTTTTGAGAGTTTTGCTGATAAGTTTGATTTGACTAATGAGGAGAAAAATCAGTTGTTTAAAATGTGGATTCCAGTAACTTTTTCCACAAGATTCTCATTAAAAATGCAGAATGATGAGATCCATGAAGACATGACTGATGTAGAAAGATTAAAAATTTTGATATTCTGTGGATTAAAAGAAAATTATCCAGATATTGATATTCTTCTAAAATTGAAGATTGGCCGGAAAGAATGTACTTTTACATTCATGTCCATTTTTGAGAGGGTGTACAAAATGGTCATTCCTAATTTCAAGAAACAATCAATGATAAATTGTTTTGTAAACAAATTTGGATTCCTAAATCCTGCATCTCGTGTTACTGCATCACAAAAAGATTCTTTATTTGAATGTGCGCAATCCCTTGATTTTTCTAGAAAACATGAGAATCTTGAAAGAAAATCGAATTATATGAAAACTAATAACATAATTCAATCTTATCAAAAGCCAAAATCAAAATCTTCATAGATTTGATTTTTGATCAGGTTTGAAGTACGAAGAAAATTAGATATTTGCTACAAACCCTATGATTCCATTAAAGAAGTTGCTCTGCATGGGTTAAAAACTGAAGGGCCAGATCTGTCTGTAAAGATGGAGGAAATTGATAGACGGAAACAGGTGAGTATATTCATTATCACAGCTCGGTCTAAAAATGACCTTATTAAATAGCGCTTTTCAGCAAATTATCGACAGAGAGGTAAATTTTGGTTTAGGAATTGGCTAAAAATGTAATTATATTATATGATGAGTTATACAATGTATTTATTTATGTAATTATTTTATACTATATAATTCTGCAGTTACATATATTAATATAGTATACAGTAAATACTGTAGCATATTATTGTAGCATATTTGTAGAAGTAGAGATTATATTAACTGCATTTTTATATGTATAATGAAATAATTAAAATTTACTCCAGTAATACTTAGAAATATATTTATTAAATATATACATATGTATAAGATATTTAAATTTTGTTTTTAAATAAATCTGAAATTAACCTTTTATCTTTCATTTTCCTTTAGAATTTTACTTTCAAAGCCGGGATTGAACAAAAAGTCTTTCATGGATTTATGTCATTATTCACACAGGAAGTTATATTAACTGTATTATTTTTATATATTTAACACTTAAAATAAATATATAACTATCTAAAATTTGTGTACTGTAAGCTTTTTCTGTAACATTATCTAAAACTTGTTTTTTTCCTCCACTGCATGGTGCATGACATGTGACAGCTGTGAGTTAAGAGGCCTATACCCTTGTTTTACTTTAAGAAGATTTTAGAAGTCTTTACATTCAAATGGATCTAGTTGCAGGCTCTGTACCAGATATAGCTAGTAGAACATTCAACTCGGGTTTCTTGTGGATGGGTCCTATGGGTTAGAACATAGTGTTAGTAATTTTGGGTTAGTGTACCTGTGTTCTTATTCTTTGTATGTGAAATATGTAGTTTCAACTTCTATGTGAGTCACAGTCTGAGTGACAGATGACAGATGAGCGTATGAGAAGCAGTTTAGAATGAAGTTAATGTAAGAGTGACTATAGTGTGGAATGTGCAGTATGACAGAGGCTTCATGATTCATGGTATGTTGGGAAAAAGAGAAAAAAAACCTTGTGTTAATGAGAAAATAAGATTCCGCTAAATTATTAGAATATTAAGATATATTTAAATATTATTTACTGAACATATATTTCTATATTTCTTTAGTAATTATTTTTTGATTTAGTTAATACTGAATAAGTACAATCACACATCAATATGGTTTATCAAGAAAATCTACATTTAGAACATTTTTCCTAATGATAATTTTATGATATTCAGTGTTTTTTTAATGGTTACATAGATGGGCACACATCTTCAAACAAATATAAGTCATAAAGCTGATATGACAGTTATAAAAATGATTATTTTTAATTTTGGTTTTTACAAATTAATATAAAAATTATTTTATGAAAAAAAAAATTAAGGGGGAAATGTGTTTTTGATCCTGATCACATCATCACATTTCATCAATACCTCTTCTTCACACATTTTAATAAAGAAGAAATATTAATAAGGTATAATAACATTAAGTATTATAAAAGTCATTTTTTTCTCTAATAAAGGGTATTATTTGCAACGTTACATAATTTCAATATTTTGGTAATCCAAGGTTATGACAACATTTAGATGATGAAAATATTAAGGGAATTTGTTACTGAGACATAACCTCAGCATTTGTCATCAACATATAAAGGCCTTATTCTTATTCTTATTTTTATTCTCATTTTTATTTTTCATTTTTTCATCAACATATAAAGGCCTTATTTTTATTTTTCATTTTTCATTTTTATTCTTTTAATTTTTTATCTCAAGAAAAAAAATCAATATTTAATAAATGTCTACAAGAATATTGCTTTCTTAAATATAATGATCATATGGTTTCATTATAAGAGAAATGTTACAATTCTTTCACTCACATATATATATATATATATATATAGATATATATATATATCTATATATATAATAATAATAATCTTTATTTATATAGCGCCAACATATTCCGCAGCGCTTTACAGTTTAACAGTTTCAAACACAACAGTCATAGGTAACAATGTTAACAATACAGTAATAAAGCAAAATAAGACGACCCTGCTCGTGAGAGCTTACAATCTACAATGAGGTGGGGGAGATACAAAGCACAGGTGTGTATTTACAATGATGTATTTACAATATATATATCTATATATATATATCTAAACAAAGAAAAAAAAAACAACCAGCACTCCCAATGTGAACACATGCAAGCTGTATCATATAGATATAAATGAACACAGCAGCACATGTACATGAATCTAGGCCATGTGAAAACACAGACAAATGTTTGATATGAATCATACTACTCAAAAATATTTTTTCATAAAAAAATTTTCAAAAAATTTTTTTTCTTAAAACTTAGTTATAGATAAAATGAAGATTCTTAGCGCATAAATTGGCCAATTCATGTGTGCCCATCAACCACGGCAAGGTGATCTCCCCCTGATGGGTCCTACTCTACTGTACATGCCACTCTTGGGCCACCAGCCTACAACTCTGGACAAACATGTCACTCTGGGCTAAACCTACAATTTATGGGCAGGTAGAGTTGATTACCGCCACCTGCAAGGTCAATGGGAGGAGTGCAAGATCAGTCTGGATGCAGCCACATCCATACACTAAACAAAGAAAAAAACCAACCAGCACTCCCAATGTGAACACATGCAAGCTGCAAGCTGTATCATATAGATATAAAAGAACACAGCAGCACATGTACATGAATCTAGGCCATGTGAAAACACAGACAAATGTTTGATATGAATCATACTACTCAAAAATATTTTTTCATAAAAAATTTTTCAGATCACCTTGCCGTGGTTGATGGGCACACATGAATTGGCCAATTTATGCGCTAAGAATCTTCATTTTATCTATAACTGTAAGTTTTAAGAAATTTTTTTTTCTATCATCTCTATCTCTATCATCTCTATCATCTCTATCTCTATCATCTCTATCTCTATCATCTCTATCTCTATCATCTCTATCTCTATCATCTCTATCTCTATCATCTCTATCATCTCTATCTCTATCATCTCTATCTCTATCATCTCTATCATCTCTATCTCTATCATCTCTATCTCTATCATCTCTATCTCTATCATCTCTATCATCATCATCTCTATCTCTATCATCTCTATCTCTATCATCTCTATCTCTATCGTCTCTATCGTCTCTATCGTCTCTATCTCTATCGTCTCTATCATCTCTATCATCTCTATCTCTATCATCTCTATCTCTATCATCTCTATCTCTATCATCTCTATCATCTCTATCATCATCATCTCTATCATCATCTCTATCTCTATCATCTCTATCTCTATCATCTCTATCTCTATCATCTCTATCTCTATCATCTCTATCATCTCTCTATCATCTCTATCTGTATCATCTCTCTATCATCTCTATCTGTATCATCTCTATCATCATCATCTCTATCATCTCTATCTCTATCATCTCTATCTCTATCATCTCTATCTCTATCATCTCTCTATCATCTCTATCTCTATAATCTCTATCATCTCTATTATCTCTATCATCTCTATCTCTATCATCTCTATCTCTATCATCTCTATCTCTATCATCTCTATCTCTATCATCTCTATCATCATCATCTCTATCTCTATCATCTCTATCTCTATCATCTCTATCTCTATCATCTCTATCTCTATCATCTCTATCATCATCATCTCTATCATCTCTCTCTATCATCTCTATCTCTATCATCTCTATCTCTATCATCTCTATCATCTCTATCATCTCTATCTCTATCATCTCTATCTCTATCATCTCTATCATCATCATCTCTATCATCTCTATCTCTATCGTCTCTATCGTCTCTATCGTCTCTATCTCTATCGTCTCTATCATCTCTATCTCTATCTCTATCATCTCTATCTCTATCATCTCTATCATCATCATCTCTATCATCATCTCTATCTCTATCATCTCTATCATCATCATCTCTATCATCATCATCTCTATCATCTCTATCTCTATCATCTCTATCTCTATCATCTCTATCATCATCATCTCTATCATCATCATCTCTATCATCTCTATCTCTATCGTCTCTATCTCTATCGTCTCTATCATCTCTATCTCTATCATCTCTATCTCTATCATCTCTATCATCTCTATCATCATCATCTCTATCATCATCTCTATCTCTATCATCTCTATCTCTATCATCTCTATCTCTATCATCTCTATCATCATCATCTCTATCTCTATCATCTCTATCTCTATCATCTCTATCTCTATCTCTATCATCTCTATCTCTATCATCTCTATCATCTCTATCATCATCATCTCTATCATCTCTATCTCTATCGTCTCTATCGTCTCTATCGTCTCTATCTCTATCGTCTCTATCATCTCTATCATCTCTATCTCTATCATCTCTATCTCTATCATCTCTATCATCATCATCTCTATCTCTATCATCTCTATCATCATCATCTCTATCATCTCTATCTCTATCTCTATCATCTCTATCTCTATCATCTCTATCTCTATCATCTCTCTATCATCTCTATCTCTATAATCTCTATCATCTCTATTATCTCTATCATCTCTATCTCTATCATCTCTATCTCTATCATCTCTATCTCTATCATCTCTATCTCTATCATCTCTATCATCATCATCTCTATCTCTATCATCTCTATCTCTATCATCTCTATCTCTATCATCTCTATCTCTATCATCTCTATCTCTATCATCTCTATCTCTATCATCTCTATCATCATCATCTCTATCATCTCTATCTCTATCATCTCTATCTCTATCATCTCTATCTCTATCATCTCTATCATCTCTATCATCTCTATCTCTATCATCTCTATCTCTATCATCTCTATCATCATCATCTCTATCATCTCTATCTCTATCGTCTCTATCGTCTCTATCGTCTCTATCTCTATCGTCTCTATCATCTCTATCTCTATCTCTATCATCTCTATCTCTATCATCTCTATCATCATCATCTCTATCATCATCTCTATCTCTATCATCTCTATCATCATCATCTCTATCATCATCATCTCTATCATCTCTATCTCTATCATCTCTATCTCTATCATCTCTCTATCATCTCTATCTCTATAATCTCTATCATCTCTATTATCTCTATCATCTCTATCTCTATCATCTCTATCTCTATCATCTCTATCTCTATCATCTCTATCATCATCATCTCTATCTCTATCATCTCTATCTCTATCATCTCTATCTCTATCATCTCTATCTCTATCATCTCTATCTCTATCATCTCTATCATCATCATCTCTATCTCTATCATCTCTATCTCTATCATCTCTATCATCATCATCTCTATCATCATCATCTCTATCTCTATCATCTCTATCTCTATCATCTCTATCTGTATCATCTCTATCATCTCTATCATCTCTATCATCTCTCTATCATCTCTCTCTGTATCATCTCTCTATCATCTCTCTGTATCATCTCTCTGTATCATCTCTCTCTGTATCATCTCTCTGTATCATCTCTATCTCTATCATCTCTATCTCTATCATCTCTATCTGTATCATCTCTCTGTATCATCTCTATCATCTCTATCTGTATCATCTCTCTGTATCATCTCTATCTCTATCATCTCTATCTCTATCATCTCTATCATCTCTCTATCATCTCTATCTGTATCATCTCTCTATCATCTCTATCTGTATCATCTCTATCATCTATCTCTATCATCTCTATCTCTATCATCTCTATCTCTATCATCTCTATCTCTATCATCTCTATCATCATCATCTCTATCTCTATCATCTCTATCTCTATCATCTCTATCATCATCATCTCTATCATCATCATCTCTATCTCTATCATCTCTATCTCTATCATCTCTATCTCTATCATCTCTATCTCTATCATCTCTATCTGTATCATCTCTATCATCTCTATCATCTCTATCATCTCTCTATCATCTCTATCTGTATCATCTCTCTATCATCTCTCTCTGTATCATCTCTCTGTATCATCTCTCTCTGTATCATCTCTCTGTATCATCTCTATCTCTATCATCTCTATCTGTATCATCTCTATCATCTCTATCTGTATCATCTCTCTGTATCATCTCTATCTGTATCATCTCTATCATCTATCTCTATCATCTATCTCTATCATCTCTATCTCTATCATCTCTATCTCTATCATCTCTATCTCTATCATCTCTCTATCATCTCTATCTGTATCATCTCTCTATCATCTCTATCTGTATCATCTCTATCATCTATCTCTATCATCTCTATCTCTATCATCTCTAACTCTATCATCTCTATCATCTCTATCTCTATCATCTCTATCTCTATCATCTCTATCATCATCATCTCTATCTCTATCATCTCTATCATCTCTCTATCATCTCTATCTGTATCATCTCTCTCTGTATCATCTCTCTGTATCATCTCTATCTCTATCATCTCTATCTCTATCATCTCTATCATCTCTATCTGTATCATCTCTCTGTATCATCTCTATCTGTATCATCTCTCTGTATCATCTCTATCTCTATCATCTCTATCTCTATCATCTCTATCTCTATCATCTCTATCTCTATCATCTCTCTATCATCTCTATCTGTATCATCTCTCTATCATCTCTATCTGTATCATCTCTATCTGTATCATCTCTATCTGTATCATCTCTATCTGTATCATCTCTATCATCTATCGCTATCATCTCTATCTCTATCATCTCTATCTCTATCATCTCTATCATCTCTATCATCTCTATCTGTATCATCTCTCTATCATCTCTCTCTGTATCATCTCTCTGTATCTTCTCTATCATCTCTATCTCTATCATCTCTATCATCTCTATCTGTATCATCTCTCTGTATCATCTCTATCATCTCTATCTGTATCATCTCTCTGTATCATCTCTATCTCTATCATCTCTATCTCTATCAAATTCAAATTCAAATGAGCTTTATTGGCAGGACTAAGTACATGTTAGCATTGCCAAAGCATATGGTAAAAATACGGGGGTGGGGGAGGGGGGGCATATAGAGGTCCAGGGAATATCAAATTCCTTTTAGAGGATAGGGGATGTTTCCAGGGTGGGGTATAGGAGTCCATGACATATCGGGCTCTTTAGTCGGGGGATAGGGATATGTCCAGTGTTGGGGTACGGGAGTCCATGACATATCAGGCTCCTCTTAGTCTGTGGCAGGCACTGACATATTCCGCTGCTACGGCCACTGCACTTTCCTCTTCCCCCAGTATTATCGGCAGTTTCTCTTCCTCCTCCTTGGAGGTGAAATCTGGGAGGAGATCAGACAGCCTCTTGAAGTGAGTGTCCCTCACTGCGGAGTATTTGGGGCACCTCAGCAGGAAGTGGGCCTCATCCTCCACGGCCTCCTGGGGGCACTGCTGGCAGAGTCTGTTCTCTCGAGGCTTGTAGTTCTGTCGGTGCCGCCCGGATTCGATGAGTAGGCTGTGGGCGCTCAGTCTGTACCGGCTCAGGATCTGTCGATCTTTGGGGTTTTCTAGTTTCTCTAGATATGGGGCCAGTTTGTACTCCCTCTGTAGATTCCGGTATATTGTCAGTTTCTGGGATTTGTTTATGTCGTTCCTCCAGATGCTGAGATATTCCTCTTTGACTTTGTGTACCATTTTCTGGATTTCACCTTTTGTCAGGCCATGGAGGTTGATGGCTTGGTCAGACTGGCTTTGGGTACTTTTCCTTGGGAGGCTTCCTGAGGCTTCCTGGTGTAGGAAGGCTTTGTGATGGTAGGAGCTGGGACTGCTACTTTGTAGATGAGCCTTGAATGACAGCGCCTTCTTCTTTATTGCGATGTGTAGTGGGAATCTGCCCAGCTCTGCTCGGCAGGCGCTATTTGATGTGCTCCGATGGACTTGGAGAAGATGCTTGCAGAACTCTAGGTGGAATATTTCTGTCGGCCCAGCGTCCCACTTTGACCAGTTTGGGTATGAGACTGGGCCCCAGACCTCACTACCGTATAGAAGAATTGGGGCAATGATGGAGTCAAAAATTTTTAGCCATACGGTTACTGGTGCCTTGAGGTGGTACAGACGCCTTCTGATGGCATAGAAGGCTTTGGATGCCTTGTCTTTTAGTGACTCTATGGCTTGCTTGAAGCTCCCTGACTGGCTGAGTTCTAGGCCCAGGTAGGTGTACCTGTTGGTTTCAGTAAGTGGACGGTTGTCTATCATAAAGGTAGGATTGCCAGTGGGTTTCTGCTTTCTTTTCTGGAACACCATGATATTAGTTTTTTTCTCGTTGATTGGCAGTGCCCATGTGCTGCTGAAGGTCTCTAGGATTTTCAGATGATCTTGGAGGCCTTTCTCAGTTGGTGATAACAGCACGAGGTCATCTGCATACAGCAGAAATTTCACCTGGGTGTCATGGAGGGTGAGTCCTGGTGCTGAGGAGGACTCTAGGGCCACTGCCAGCTCGTTGATGTAGATGTTAAAGAGCGTTGGACTGAGGCTGCAGCCCTGTCTCACTCCTCGACTTTGTTGGAAATAGGCTGTCCTCCTTCCGTTGACCTTCACACTGCAACTGTTCTCTGTGTAGGAGCTTCGGATGACATCATATGTTTTGCCTCCTATTCCGCTCCCCAGCAATTTTAGGAATAGTCCTGGGTGCCACACTGAGTCGAAGGCCTTCTTGAAGTCCACAAAACAAGCGTATATCTTCCCGTTCTTTGTATTGTGGACGTGGCTCTTGATGAGGCTGTGCAGAGTGTAGATGTGGTCAGTGGTGCGGTGGTTTGGCATGAACCCTGCTTGGCTCTTGCTGAGGACGTTGTGCTCGGTGAGGAAGGTGAGGATCCTCTTGTTCAGGATGCAGTTGAAGAGTTTACCCAGGTTGCTGCTGACACATATCCCTCGGTAGTTTGCTGGGTCGTACTTGTCCCCATTTTTGTGTATAGGGGTTATGAGGCCTTGGTTCCAGTTTTTGGGGAAGCAGCCGGCCTGCAGTACAATATTAAATAGTTTTGTTACCGCAGCCTGGATGTCTGGAGGGCTGTATTTCAGCATTTCTGGGAGGATCCCATCTGGACCACTGGCTTTTTTACCTTTTATCTGTGTGATCCTTTCTGTTATTTCTGTCAGTGTGATTGGTGTATCCAGAGGATTTTGGAAATCTTTGAACTTTTCCTCCATATCTTTCAGTTTTTTCACAAGCTCTTTTTGTGCCAGGTTCAGGTCTTCACTTGGGATGTCATTGTAGAGGTCCTTGAAGTACTGGAGCCAGATGTTGCCGCTCTGGATGTGGAGGCTGTTGCTTTTCTGGTTGGATCCAAGGTGATTCCACAGTTCCCAAAATTTGTTGTCTTCAAGGGCATCTTGGAGTTGGAGGAGTTTGGCAGAGATGTCGTTTTGCTTTTTCTTTCTGAGGATGGCTTTGTAATTTCGTTGTACGGTGTGGTAGGCTTCTCTCAGAGTGGGGTTATTGGGGTCTCTGTGTTTTTTATTTGAGGCCATTCTTAGGGCCTTCCGTATGGTCTTGCATTCTTTGTCAAACCAGTTGTTGGGATTTTGTTTACTCGGTCTCTTGTTGATGATTCTTTTCAGGTCAGACATTTCTGCCATGGCATATAGAATGTCGTTAAGGTCTCTTACCGCTAGGTGTACTCCTTCTGGGTTGAGCATCTCTATCTCTATCATCTCTATCTGTATCATCTCTCTATCATCTCTATCTGTATCATCTCTCTGTATCATCTCTCTGTATCATCTCTATCTGTATCATCTCTATCTGTATCATCTCTATCATCTATCTCTATCATCTCTATCTCTATCATCTCTATCTCTATCATCTCTATCTCTATCATCTCTAACTCTATCATCTCTAACTCTATCATCTCTATCTCTATCATCTCTATCTCTATCATCTCTATCTCTATCATCTCTATCTCTATCATCTCTATCTCTATCTTCTCTATCATCTCTATCTCTATCATCTCTATCTCTATCGTCTCTATCTCTATCGTCTCTATCTCTATCTCTATCGTCTCTATATCTATCTCTATCGTCTCTATCGTCTCGATCGTCTCGATCGTCTCTATTGTCTCCATCGTCTCTATCGTCTCTATCGTCTCCATCTCTATCTCTATCATCTCTATCTCTATCATCTCTATCTCTATCATCTCTATCTCTATCTTCTCTATCATCTCTATCTCTATCTTCTCTATCTCTATCTTCTCTATCTCTATCGTCTCTATCTCTATCGTCTCTATCTCTATCGTCTCTATCTCTATCTCTATCGTCTCTGTCTCTATCTCTATCGTCTCTATCATCTCTATCATCTCTATCATCTCTATCGTCTCTATCTCTATCGTTTCTATCTCTATCGTCTCTATCGTCTCTATCGACTCTATCGTCTCTATCTCTATCGTCTCTATCTCTATCGTCTCTATCTCTATCGTCTCTATCGTCTCTATCGTCTCCATCTCTATCGTCTCCATCTCTATCATCTCTATCTCTATCATCTCTATCTCTATCATCTCTATCATCTCTATGGAAGTGCATTTGGACAGCAAGGTGGATTGCTGTTAAGGGAACTAGAGAAAAAAAATCTATAAATCTTCAGCAGAGCGAGTGTGAGCGAGCTGAGTGTGATCTGAGCGTAAGTGTGAACGGCGGTAAGTGTGACTTGTGATTCAGTGAAGAGGTATTTGGAAAGCCTTTAACAGATACCTGTGTGAGTTGCTGAATTGGGGGTAGCTATATTCATAAGGGGTAAACTTAGGGTGGGGGCTCATAATTAAGGGTTTATAAGGGGCAGCTGTTTGGGGCTCCAGTCCTTTTTGGAAGTGCATTTGGACAGCAAGGTGGATTGCTGTTAAGGGAACTAGAGAAAAAAAAATCTATAAATCTTCAGCAGAGCGAGTGTGAGCGAGCTGAGTGTGATCTGAGTGTAAGTGTGAACGGCGGTAAGTGTGACTTGTGATTCAGTGACTTTGGAGTCAGGCAGTTTCCAAGGGAGGAATTACTGAATTGCTGTCTGGTTTTTTTGTTTGTTTGTTTTTTTTATTAATACTTTGTATTTATTTATTTATTTTTTTATTTAACTTTTCTGTCTGGTGCAATCCCCATTAGGAAATGTGCTCCACTCTTGTTAATGCCATCCAGTGCACATCTTGCCACATGTATGCAGTCCTTGAGCAGCCGATCGAGGGTGCATACTGCTGTGCGAGATGTGAGCACGTTGTGCATTTAGAAAACCAGGTTCTGAATCTAAATGTGCAGCTGGCAACACTGAGATCCATAGACAATCTGGAGAGGAGTCTTCTGCTCACGGAGCAGACGCTCAATGGGACAGATGAGGGGGGGATGGTGGGATGGAGCTGCAGGACGATGAAGTAGCAAGCTGGGTGACAGTTAGGAAGCAGGGTAGAGGGAAGAGTGCCAGGGAGGCTAGTCCTGATCTGGAACACCCCAATAAGTTTGCTAAGCTGGCAGATGAAGGGGGTGCCAGTACAGGGGTAGCACTGCTGCAGCCAGGCATGTCCTCTGAAAGCCGGAGGAGTGACTGCTCCAGTAAGGAGGGAAATAGGAGAGCAGGGCAGGCCAGACAGGTGCTGGTAGTGGGTGACTCAATTATTAGGGGAGCAGATAGGGCAATCTGTCACAAAGACAGGGATCGTCGAACGGTGTGCTGCCTACCTGGCGCTCGAGTCCGACACATCGCTGATCGGGTGGACAGATTACTGGGAGGGGCTGGTGAGGACCCAGCGGTCATGGTGCACATTGGCACAAATGACAAAGTTAGAGGTAGGTGGAAGGTCCTTAAAGATGATTTCAGGGAATTAGGCTGCAAGCTGAAAGCAAGGACCTCCAACGTGGTATTTTCTGAAATACTGCCTATACCACGTGCCACGCCAGAGAGGCAACGGGAAATTAGGGAGGTTAATAAGTGGCTCAAGAATTGGTGTAGGAAGGAGGGGTTTGGGTTCCTGCAGAACTGGACCGACTTCTCAGTTGGCTACAGGCTCTACGCTAGGGACGGGCTGCACCTCAATGGGGAGGGTGCAGCTGTGTTGGGGGAGAAAATGGCTAGAAGGTTGGAGGAGTGTTTAAACTAGGAATTGGGGGGAGGGTATTCATTTTATAGGAGGGGAAGATAGTGCAGATAGAGACCTGGGCACAAATAAGGAAGTTGGGGGTGGCGGTGGCATAGGGGGTGGGGTTAGAACAGTTAATAATTTAAGAAAGAATAGAGGTGCAGAGAGATACATAAAATGTATGTATACTAATGCCAGAAGCCTCACCAACAAAATGGACGAATTAGAACTAATGTTGTTGGAGCATAATTATGACATGGTGGGGATATCTGAAACGTGGCTGGATGAGAGCCATGACTGGGCTGTTAACTTGCAGGGCTATAGCCTGTTCAGAAATGACCGTACAGATAAGCGAGGGGGTGGGGTGTGTCTATATGTAAAATCGTCCTTAAAACCCATCCTGCATGATAATATAGGTGAATTTAATGAAAATGTAGAATCCCTGTGGGTGGAGATAAGGGGAGGGGGAAAAAATAATAAATTACTGATAGGGGTTTGTTATAAATCTCCAAAAATAATGGAAGCAATGGAGAATATCCTCGTATAGCAAATAGATGAAGCTGCGACTAAAGGAGAAGTCATTATTATGGGGGACTTCAACTACCCTGAAATAGATTGGGGAACAGAAACCTGCAGTTCCAGCAAAGGTAATCGGTTTTTGACAACTATGAGAGACAATTACCTTTCACAACTGGTTCAGGACCCAACAAGAAAGGGGGCACTGCTAGACCTAATATTAACCAACAGGCCAGACCGCATATCAAATATAAGGGTTGGGGGTCACTTGGGAAATAGCGATCACAAAATAATAAGTTTTCATGAATCCTTTAAAAAGATGTGTAATAGAGGGGTTACAAGGACACTAAACTTCAAGAGGGCAAATTTCCAACGGATGAGAGAGGATCTTGGTGCAATTAACTGGGACGATATCCTGAGACATAAAAATACACAAAGAAAATGGGAGACATTTATTAGCATCCTGGATAGGACCTGTGCACAGTATATACCGTATGGGAATAAACATACTAGAAATAGGAGGAAACCAATATGGCTAAATAGAGCTGTAAGGGGCGCAATAAGTGACAAAAAGAAAGCATTTAGAGAATTAAAAGAAGTAGGTAGTGATGAGGCATTAAATAAATATAGAAAATTAAATAAATTCTGTAAAAAGCAAATCAAGGCAGCAAAGATTGAGACAGAGACTCATTGCCAGAGACAGTAAAAATAATCCTAAAATATTCTTTAACTACATAAATAGTAAGAAACTAAAAAATGATAGTGTTGGCCCCCTTAAAAATAGTCTGGGTGAGATGGTGGATGAGGATGAGGAAAAAGCCAATATGCTAAATGACTTTTTTTTCATCAGTATTTACACAAGAAAATCCCATGGCAGACAAAATGACTAGTGATAAAAATTCCCAATTAAATGTCACCTGCTTAACCCAGCAGGAAGTGCGGCGGCGTCTAAAAATCACTAAAATTGACAAATCTCCGGGCCCAGATGGGATACACCCTCGAGTACTGCAGGAATTAAGTACAGCCATTGATAGACCATTATTTTTAATCTTTAAAGACTCCATAATAACAGGGTCTGTACCACAGGACTGGCGTATAGCAAATGTGGTGCCAATATTCAAAAAGGGGACAAAAACTGAACTCGGAAATTATCGGCCAGTAAGCTTAACCTCTACTGTGGGTAAAATCCTGGAGGGCATTCTAAGGGATGCTATACTGGAGTATCTGAAGAGGAATAACCTCATGACCTAGTATCAGCACGGGTTTACTAGGGACCGTTCATGTCAGACTAATTTGATCAGTTTCTATGAAGAGGTAAGTTCCGGACTGGACCAAAGGAACCCAGTAGACGTACTGTATATGGACTTTTCAAAAGCTTTTGATACGGTGCCACACAAAAGGTTGATACATAAAATGAGAATAATGGGGATAGGGGAAAATATGTGCAAGTGGGTTGAGAGCTGGCTCAGGGATAGGAAACAAAGGGTGGATATTAATGGAGCACACTCGGACTGGGTAGCGGTTAGCAGTGGGGTACCACAGGGGTCAGTATTGGGCCCTCTTCTTTTTAACATATTTATTAATGACCTTGTAGGGGGCATTCAGAGTAGAATTTCAATATTTGCAGATGACACTAAACTCTGCAGGGTAATCAATACAGAAGAGGACAATTTTATATTACAGGATGATGTATGTGGGGTGTGGCCTAGCTTCTGCTATGTGAGGACGCAGAGGCTTGGAGCTCTCTCAAAAAACCCCATGTAAAGCAACTAAAAAGCTTTATTTTAGAGACAAAGTGTCTATCCTAATGCTACTAAACAGCCTTTATGCATAGGCTCTAAATCAAGACCTAGATCAAGCTCCTAGCTGCCACGCAGAGGAAGTTTTGTCCTGATCCTCTCTGCCTGCCTGAGAGAGACTGGAGCCGCCATCTTGGCCACGCTTCTCCTCACCAAGTGACTGATTTAAGCAGCTCAGCGTATCCGGTGCTAGTTTCCCCTGCTCACTGGGGCTAACACAGAAGGAGGAAGAGGCGAAATACAGCAGCGGTGAAGTTTAGGAGCGGAATCCCTCTCTCCCTCCCCGTAGCACAGCGGCGCCAAAGAACGGCATGGAGACTCCCAAACGGGAGAAACATATCTGCAGGCTGCAGACCACAGCGAAGGACCGGAGCTAAGCCGTTCCGTTGCATTGGCGCGAACAAGTTTCAGGACGGGAATCCCAACCTGTACATCGCCGAAGACAGACGCCGCCTAACAGCAGGAGCACCGGACCTTAGGATTAAAAGAACTAGGAAGCATAACAGTCAGCGGTGAGTTCCCCTTACCTCCACCGCCAATCAGATCCTCCACGCAATCCAGGAACAAGGCTGGAGGACTCCTTCCAGAGCGTTGCCGCCACGATCTTCAGCGCTGCTGAGTCCCTCCTGGGGGTAACCGCTCCGGAGCCTTCACAGTGAGGACACCGCTCCTGCCTGCAATAACAAGGCTGGAAAGCTCTATAATGCTGAATATCGCTCCTGACCGCTGAGGATCAAGTCTGAAGACACAGCAGCGTCGGCTTCATCCCTACAAGTTGGGACATAAGGTAAGCCCTGTACCAGAGGCTCCCCTAGACAGACGTGCAGAATAACGTGCAGAGCGGACGCTCTGAATACCCGAACAGGGAGCGCTGCTGTGGAACTGTCAGATCGGATTACAGGAGACAAGGAGCAACGCTGTGGAATTTGTAGTATAAATGTGACAGAGACATACTGTTGTGGAAAATACAGAGCTTCTCAGACAGGGAGTTATTGCTGTGAAGGAGTGACCTATATAGATACCTATAAGCGGGAGCCAGAGTTGTGGAACAGTATATCTATTTTTATTATTATAAAGCGGCTGAGAGCATCTGCTGTGAAACAAACTTCATAGATTATACTTTAATAAGAGACAGGAGCCAGTGCTGTGGAACTATTTTGAACTTACATCAGCTCACTGCCTTGAAAAGGTGCTTGGGTACTGCCCCTACAGTTCTTTAAAGCCTTGAAGAATATTAATATCTGATCAACCTTCAAGATCTCTCAGCATTAAGGCCATAGCACCACCAGGTGGCAGTATTATTATTTTTATTTTTTTTTAACAACAACTGGGATCATATAGTCTACAGCTTCACTCTCTCAGTTTCAATATTTAAAGAAAGAGTCATTATTATTACATAATTTACCACTACTCCTATATTTAACTTAGCCACCTAAAATGGAACAAAAAAAGGACACAAGGAAACTTACTGAAAATAAACAATTTTCACGTAACTCTTTTTCTCGCTCCACAGAGGATGTTTCAAATCGTTACAAGCGCGACCATCCTAGATCTCCCAGATCACCTGCCAAACCATTTTCTCCCTCATCTGATAAACACAAAACACTTGGGATTACCTTCAGTGGCATTCCGAAACCAAACTCGCAAAAAACCCTGACCTCTCTTTCAACCAAAACTAACACTAATAGTTCTCAAAACACTAAAGAGAACAAAAAACAAATTTTCGGTGACCTGAATACTGTCTTCTCAGAAGGTATGGACACCTCCAAATCCAATAAAAGGTCCACATCAAACAGAAACTCTACCGATGGCTCTGGTTCTGACGAATCTGATTTCTTTAGAGACTCTTCCCCTAATGAGAGCCCTGCCACTCGGAGAAAGATTGACTCAAAACATCTGCTGAATGAGGGGAATTTGGATTCCAGTGAGAGTTTTCTTCAAAAAATCTCTGAACTCATCGATAGGAAATTGGAAGGGGGTCTAGAGAAATTCCAAAGTTCGTTTTCTATGGTATGTGAGGGCATAACAAAGAAACTTGAAATAAGTGAAAGAAAAGTGAAGGATTTAGAAATTAGAACAGAAACTCTTGAGAAAGAAAACTCAGACATGAGAAGAGCACTTACAAATCTACATTTTAAATTAGCTGACCTTGAAGATAGGAACAGAAGGAACAATATTAAAATTCGTGGCATCCCTGAGGATATTCCACAAACAGGCTTATCTGAGTATACCAAATCACTTTTTAAGTCAGCAGTACCGAACCTAACAGATCTGGATCTTTCTATAGACAGAATTCATAGACTCCCACGTCCTACTAATGTCTCCCCTGATAAACCTAGAGACACCATTCTGAGGATCCACTTTTTCGAAACAAAAGAAAAGGTCCAGAACTTTCTAAGAGAAAAAGGTTCTTTCCCCGAGCCCTATGCTCACATAAAAATTTATGCGGACCTCTCGAAACACACAATAGAAGTACGAAGATCCTTCAGAGAGATCACCGCTAAAATGAGAGATAAGGGAATTCAATATAAATGGGGCTTTCCTACCAAATTATTAGTTCCGCACAGAGGGAAGATAATCTCTTTGATCAGTCCAGAGGAGGGCCTAGACTTCCTCAACTTCATTTCTGAGGAGAAGTCCCACAGCTAGAACGTAATCTTTGATATGCGTCACTCTGAAGCTCTCTAATATACGCTATGGGGAAATTGACAGTCTCTTTTTACACGAACTTCCCCCATATTAGAAGAGATCTCACTGCGAGTGAGATCCTTCAAGAGAACTTTAGTGAGTTCTCACTCCTTACTGTTTAAAAGGTTATAATTTTGTTGTTTCAATTGTATGTAATAAATTTGTTCTTTTCACATCGCTTCTTATAGAGGAGAAGTCAGTTAGTGCCTAATGTCCCTATGGAGCCTGTCGTACAATGTCAGAGGTCTAAACAGCCCTTGGAAGAGATTTACGGTGTGGAAGGAGATCAAGCAGAGCAAGGCAGATATCATATGCCTCCAAGAGGTCAAATTCATTGAAGGTAAACATCCTCCATTCTCACATAAAGCCTATCCACATATCTTCTCTTCTTTACAACAAAAAAAGAGAGCCGGAGTAATCACCATAGTTAGGGACTCAGTTCCTTTCCAGCTAACAAAAGAAATCAAGGACTCGCAAGGCAGGTTCCATATCTTGGTCTGTCTGATAAACAATCATCCACATACTATTGTCAACATTTATGCCCCAAACAATAGACAGAAAAACTTCCTCAACAAACTGGTAAAAAGAATTAAGGCACACCAAAAAGGGGTTCTACTCCTGATGGGAGATTTCAACATTGTCCCAGATGGGCGCATTGATTCCTCCTCAGCCACTCGTCATCTGGCACCTTCCATAAATGACTGGATCAGGAATAATGAGTTTTATGACGTTTTTCGGTGCCTCAACTCCTCTTCCCGGGAGTATTCACACTACTCCTCTGTCCATAAGACTTCTTCGAGGATCGACCTGGTCTTAACGGACATCTTTTCCCTGTCTAAATTCAAAAAAGTAGCCATCCTAGATAAATCGTTTTCTGATAATTCCCCAGTGTTGACGGAAATTAGCCTTTTCCCGCCATCCCAAAATTCTCATACATGGAAATGCAACGCTACTCATCTTAATATCCCCGAATTCAAAGCAGAATTAGAGGAAACCATTAGGAATTACTTTGTCGACAATGACACGGAGGGAATCGATCCGTTCACTCTGTGGAATGCCCACAAAGCAGTTCTGAGAGGTAAACTTATACAGATCTCTTCCATATGTAACAGAAGGAAAAGAGACAACATAAAAAACCTACAATTACAAATCAAAATTAAAGAAGAAGCCCAAAATAGCCTTCCCTCGCCATCTTCGGATATCCATACTGATATCCTTAAACTCAGGCAAAAACTGAAAGAGACTATCCAATCTGACTACGACTCAGTAATTAAAACATCTAAATTCAAGGTGTACTCCTCTTTAAACAAGCCGACAAAATTCATGATGAATAAGCTTAAAAGAGAGAGAATTAAAAATAGAGTAACCAAAATTCAAAATCTACAAGGAGAGTTTAAATATCACCCAAAAGAAATTGCTGATACCTTTGCAGAGTTTTACCATAACCTTTATAACCTCAAACTAGATTCCAGTACTCCCCAACCAGATAAAGCAGATATTGAAGAATTTTTGAAGGACATGCACCTTCCTAAAATAGATCCGGTAGATCTAGATTCCCTAACCGCACCTTTCCATACTGATGAAATAAAAAATATAATTCAAAATTTAAAGACACAAAAAGCCCCTGGACCTGATGGTTTTGTTGGTGAATATTACAAAATTTTCTCGGATGCCCTATCCCCGCATCTGGAAAAGATCTTTAACAGAGCATCTGTTGCTGGCTCCTTTCCAAAGGAGATGTTAGAAGCAACTATAATCATGATCCCCAAGAGCCAGAGCGATTTAGACAAGGTCCAAAATTATAGGCCCATCTCTCTTATTAATTGTGACCTTAAAATTTACTCAAAAATTCTTGCTGAGAGATTGAGGATTGTCCTTCCCAGGCTGATCCACAATGATCAATTGGGTTTCATCATGGGAAGACAGACTTCAGATGGGACCAGAAGGCTTATTAATATTATCAATAAAATAAGCATAACTAAAATCCCTTCCTTAATAATTACACTAGACGCTGAAAAAGCATTCGATCGAGTCAATTGGAAATATCTCAAAGCTGTCTTGACCCGTTTTGGCTTTGGGGATGGATTAATCACTTCCATATTTGCTCTATATTCTTTTCCTAACGCGCGGATCTATATCAATAACCATATGTCTAAAACCTTTTCAATAAGTAAAGGTACCAGGCAGGGGTGCCCATTATCACCCCTTCTATTCGCGCTGGCTATCGAACCTTTGGCGATCCAAATCAGGAAAAATGATATAATCAAGGGTATCAGCACTACTCATCGTCAACACAAAATCAGTCTCTTCGCGGATGACCTGCTACTTTCCCTTTCGGACCCAGTTACCTCAGTTACAAATGTGTTGGAAATTCTGGATTCTTTCTCTAGGGTTTCCTACTTTAAAATTAACAATAAAAAATCCAAGCTACTTCAATTTAACTTGGACAAGCAATCTGAGGATCTCTTAAGAACAAGAACGGGCTTCACCTGGGAAGAGACTGAAATCTCATATCTTGGTATATTATTCGCTAAAAACTTCACTTTCACTGTTAAAAGTAACATTGAGAAAATATTAAAAACTATCTCACAAGATTTTCTCACTTGGACTAAGTCTGGACTGACATGGACTGGTAAAGTTCTTGCGGTTAAGACAATTGTCCTCCCCAAAATCTTTTACCTGTTTAGATCACTTCCACTATCAATCCCTACTGCCCTCTTAAACAAAATCCAAAAGTCGATTAATTCATTCATATGGAGTAACAAAAGAGCGAGGGTGGCTAACAACATTCTATATAAAAATAAATCCAGAGGAGGCTTGGGACTACCGAACATTCAAGCCTACTACTTTAGCAATCTCATAAAGCAAAGCCACATTTGGTTTAATCACTCTTCAAAGCCGGCTTGGGTAGATTTGGAAACCTCTTATAACAATTACCGCCCCCTAAAATATTGTATATACGATAAAATATTTAAATCCAAACCCCCGAGCTCTTCACACCCCATTATAGGAGCTATTTCTGCTGCTTGGATTAAATTGGCAAGACCCAAGAGAGGCACCAATAAATCAGAAAGCTTATATAACTTTCCACTCAAACTTCTTACAGACCTCTATGATTCCCAGTTACCAGCGAATTGGCCAGGACTAGGTATCAAAACAGTCAAAGACTTATATGACGGTAACTTTACTACCTTTGAAAAATTAAAAAAAAATTCAATCTCCCGTCTTCGGATTTCATGGCATATGTTATGCTAAAAGAACAAATTAATAAATTCATAAAGGGGCCATATTTCAAAGCAGAAATAGCAACCTTACTTCTGAATAACACTGACCATAAGTTGTTTTGGAGCACTAAGTATCTTTACAATTATTTTAACAATGATACTACTTTTACTAAAAATTCCTATTTCAACCGTTGGGAAAAAGATCTGAGAATTCCTATCAGTAAAGAGCTTTGGGAAAGGGCCATAATTAATACCTACACATCAAATATATCTCTTACACTCCATGAATCCTTCTTCAAGTTATTGACGAGATGGTATCTGACTCCAGTAAAGGTACCGTCACACTAGACGATATCGCTAGCGATCCGTGACGTTGCAGCGTCCTCGCTAGCGATATCGTCCAGTGTGACAGGCAGCAGCGATCAGGCCCCTGCTGGGAGATCGCTGGTCGGGGAAGAAAGTCCAGAACTTTATTTGGTCGCTGGACTCCCCGTAGACATCGCTGAATCGGCGTGTGTGACACCGATTCAGCGATGTCTTCACTGGCAACCAGGGTAAACATCGGGTAACTAAGCGCAGGGCCGCGCTTAGTAACCCGATGTTTACCCTGGTTACCAGCGTAAAAAAACAAACAGTACATACTTACATTCAGCTGTCTGTCCCTTGCCGTCTGTTTGCTGCACTGACTGCTGGCCGCAAAGTGAAAGTGAAAGCACAGCACAGCGGTGAGTCACACAGCGGTGACTCACCGCTGTGGCTGTGCTCTGCTTTCACTTTACGGCCAGCAGTCAGTGCAGCAAACAGACGGCAAGGGACAGACAGCTGAATGTAAGTATGTACTGTTTGTTTTTTTACGCTGGTAACCAGGGTAAACATCGGGTTACTAAGCGCGGCCCTGCGCTTAGTTACCCGATGTTTACCCTGGTTACCGGGGACCTCGGGATCGTTGGTCGCTGGAGAGTGGTCTGTGTGACAGCTCTCCAGCGACCAAACAGCGACGCTGCAGCGATCGGCATCGTTGTCGGTATCGCTGCAGCGTCGCTTAGTGTGACGGTACCTTTAGGCTGTCTCACTTTAATAACGCACATTCCCCTCTCTGTTGGAGAGAATGTGGGTTTTCAGGAAGTTTGCTGCACTTATTTTGGAGCTGCCCAAAAATCAAACCCCTCTGGACACAGATATCCATCTACATTAATAAAATCCTCAATAAAATTTTTTCTCTCACCCCTCAAACTGCCTTGCTCTCTATTGACCTGGACTGTATACACCCTTCCCTAAGATATGTGATTGTACACATACTTTTAGTTACAAAAAATATGATTGCCTTCTACTGGAAGAATAAAATGGTGCCGGGACTCTCTGACATTGTCGACAGGATCTATCTCCATAATTCATTGGAACGCAGATTCGCAGTCATAAACGGAAACTTATCCAAGTACGGTTTAAAATGGGACAGGTGGAATGCTATGTTTCCTCAAACATAGTTTGTCTTTTGACTTGTCTGTTGTTATTGGGTCGATTGATTTTCTTTTTTTCAGGTATCTCCTCTATTGCTAATTTGTTACACCAACTTCTAGGTGAGATCTCGAGTTTTCTACATTCCCTGTTGGCAATATCTGAGACTGTACTTACTTATAATGGAAGTTTTGGTTTTACTTCTTATCCCATCTTGGAAAATAATATTGGAATTAAAGTTCTCCAGTTTTTCCTTCCCTTTACCCTTCCCTCTCCCTCCCCTCCCTCATCCCATCATCCTCCTTCCCTTTATAAAATTTATAAATATTCACGTATTTGACATTTGTTTTGTATAATGTTCAATAAAAATTATTTGAAAAACAGGATGATGTATGTAAACTAGAAGCTTGGGCTGATAAATGGCAAATGAGCTTTAATGGGGATAAATGTAAGGTCATGCACTTGGGTAGAAGTAATAAGATGTATAATTATGTGCTTAATTCTAAAACTCTGGGCAAAACCGTCAATGAAAAAGACCTGGGTGTATGGGTGGATGACAAACTCATATTCAGTGGCCAGTGTCAGGCAGCTGCTACAAAGGCAAATAAAATAATGGGATGCATTAAAAGAGGCATAGATGCTCATGAGGAGAACATAATTTTACCTCTATACAAGTCACTAGTTCGACCACACTTAGAATACTGTGCACGGTTCTGGTCTCCGGTGTATAAGAAAGACATAGCTGAACTAGAGCGGGTGCAGAGAAGCGCGACCAAGGTTATTAGAGGACTTGGGGGGTCTGCAATACCAAGATAGGTTATTACACTTGGGGCTATTTAGTTTTGAAAAACGAAGACTAAGGGGTGATCTTATGTTAATGTATAAATATATGAGGGGACAAGTACAAAGACCTTTCTGATGATCTTTTTAATCATAGACCTGAAACCGGGACAAGGGGGCATCCTCTGCGTTTGGAGGAAAAAAGGTTTAAGCATAATAACAGATGCGGATTCTTTACTGTAAGAGCAGTGAGACTATGGAACTCTCTGCCGTATGATGTTGTAATGAGTGATTCATTACTTAAATTTAAGAGGGGACTGGATACCTTTCTGGAAATGTTACAGGGTATATACACTAGATTCCTTGATAGGGCGTTGATCCAGGGAACTAGTCTGATTGCCGTATGTGGCGTCGGGAAGGAATTTTTTTCCCCAATGTGGAGCTTACTCTTTGCCACATGGGTTTTTTTGCCTTCCTCTGGATCAACATGTTAGGGCATGTTAGGTTAGGCTATGGGTTGAACTAGATGGACTTATAGTCTTCCTTCAACCTTAATAACTATGTAACTATCTCTACCTCTATCAGCTCTATCCTCTCTATCAATCAGCTCTATCCTCTCTATCAATCAGCTCTATCCTCTCTATCAATCAGCTCTATCCTCTCTATCAATCAGCTCTATCCTCTCTATCAATCAGCTCTGTCCTCTCTATCAATCAGCTCTGTCCTATCTATCTATCTATCTATCTATCTATCTATCTATCTATCTATCAGCTCTGTCCTATCTATCTATCTATCTATCTATCTATCTATCTATCTATCAGCTCTGTCCTATCTATCTATCTATCTATCAGCTCTGTCCTCTCTATCTATCTATCTATCTATCTATCTATCTATCTATCTATCTATCTATCAGCTCTGTCCTATCTATCTATCTATCTATCTATCTATCTATCTATCTATCTATCTATCTATCTATCTATCAGCTCTGTCCTCTCTATCTATCTATCAGCTCTGTCCTCTCAAATTCAAATTCAAATGAGCTTTATTGGCAGGACTAAGTACATGTTAGCATTGCCAAAGCATATGGTAAAAATACGGGGGTGGGGGAGTGGGGGCATATAGAGGTCCAGGGAATATCAAATTCCTTTTAGAGGATAGGGGATGTTTCCAGGGTGGGGTATAGGACTCCATGACATATCGGGCTCTTTAGTCGGGGGATAGGGATATGTCCAGTGTTGGGGTACGGGAGTCCATGACATATCAGGCTCCTCTTAGTCTGTGACAGGCACTGACATATTCCGCTGCTACGGCCACTGCACTTTCCTCTTCCCCCAGTATTATCGGCAGTTTCTCTTCCTCCTCCTTGGAGGTGAAATCTGGGAGGAGATCAGACAGCCTCTTGAAGTGAGTGTCCCTCACTGCGGAGTATTTGGGGCACCTCAGCAGGAAGTGGGCCTCATCCTCCACGGCCTCCTGGGGGCACTGCTGGCAGAGTCTGTTCTCTCGAGGCTTGTAGTTCTGTCGGTGCCGCCCGGATTCGATGAGTAGGCTGTGGGCGCTCAGTCTGTACCGGCTCAGGATCTGTCGATCTTTGGGGTTTTCTAGTTTCTCTAGATATGGGGCCAGTTTGTACTCCCTCTGTAGATTCCGGTATATTGTCAGTTTCTGGGATTTGTTTATGTCGTTCCTCCAGATGCTGAGATATTCCTCTTTGACTTTGTGTACCATTTTCTGGATTTCACCTTTTGTCAGGCCATGGAGGTTGATGGCTTGCTCTGTCCTCTCTATCTATCAGCTCTGTCCTCTCTATCAATCAGCTCTATCCTCTCTATCTATCTATCAGCTCTGTCCTCTCTATCTACCTATCAGCTCTGTCCTCTCTATCTATCTATCAGCTCTGTCCTCTCTATCAGCTCTGTCCTCTCTATCAGCTCTGTCCTCTCTATCTATCTATCAGCTCTGTCCTCTCTATCTATCTATCAGCTCTGTCCTCTCTATCAGCTCTGTCCTCTCTATCAGCTCTGTCCTCTCTATCTATCTATCTATCTATCTATCTATCTATCTATCTATCTATCTATCTATCTATCTATCAGCTCTGTCCTATCTATCTATCTATCTATCTATCTATCTATCTATCTATCTATCTATCTATCTATCAGCTCTGTCCTCTCTATCTATCTATCTATCTATCTATCAGCTCTGTCCTCTCTATCTATCTATCTATCTATCAGCTCTGTCCTCTCTATCTATCTATCAGCTCTGTCCTCTCTATCTATCTATCTATCTATCTATCTATCTATCTATCTATCAGCTCTGTCCTCTCTATCTATCTATCTATCTATCAGCTCTGTCCTATCTATCTATCTATCTATCTATCAGCTCTGTCCTCTCTATCTATCTATCTATCTATCAGCTCTGTCCTCTCTATCTATCTATCTATCTATCTATCAGCTCTGTCCTCTCTATCTATCTATCAGCTCTGTCCTCTCTATCTATCAGCTCTGTCCTCTCTATCTATCAGCTCTGTCCTCTCTATCTATCTATCAGCTCTGTCCTCTCTATCTATCTATCAGCTCTGTCCTCTCTATCAGCTCTGTCCTCTCTATCTATCTATCAGCTCTGTCCTCTCTATCTATCTATCTATCTATCAGCTCTGTCCTCTCTATCTATCTATCTATCTATCAAATTCAAATTCAAATTCAAATGAGCTTTATTGGCAGGACTAAGTACATGTTAGCATTGCCAAAGCATATGGTAAAAATACGGGGGTGGGGGAGGGGGGGCATATAGAGGTCCAGGGAATATCAAATTCCTTTTAGAGGATAGGGGATGTTTCCACGGTGGGGTATAGGAGTCCATGACATATCGGGCTCTTTAGTCGGGGGATAGGGATATGTCCAGTGTTGGGGTACGGGAGTCCATGACATATCAGGCTCCTCTTAGTCTGTGGCAGGCACTGACATATTCCGCTGCTACGGCCACTGCACTTTCCTCTTCCCCCAGTATTATCGGCAGTTTCTCTTCCTCCTCCTTGGAGGTGAAATCTGGGAGGAGATCAGACAGCCTCTTGAAGTGAGTGTCCCTCACTGCGGAGTATTTGGGGCACCTCAGCAGGAAGTGGGCCTCATCCTCCACGGCCTCCTGGGGGCACTGCTGGCAGAGTCTGCTCTCTATCTATCTATCTATCTATCTATCTATCTATCTATCTATCTATCTAGAAGAAAAAAAACCAAATCAGCACTCCCAATATAAACACGTGCAAGCTGCAAACTGCAACAAATAGATACAAAAATAGATACAAAAATATCACAGCAGCACATGTACATGAATCAAAAAAAAAAAAAAAAAAAAAATATTTTGGAGAAATGTATATTTGTCTGTGTTTTCACATGGCTGATTCATGTACATGTGCTGCTGTGATATTTTTGTATCTATTTGTTGCAGTTTGCAGCTTGCACGTGTTTATATTGGGAGTGCTGATTTGGTTTTTTTTCTTCTATTTGTATGGATGTGGCAACATCCAGACTTGTCTTGCACTCCCCCCATTGACCTAGCAGGTGGCAGTGATTAACTCTACCTGCCCATAAATTGTAGGCTTAGCCCAGAGTGACATGTTTGTCCAGAGTCGTAGGCTGGTGGCCCAAGAGTGGCATATACAGTAGAGTAGGACCCATCAGGGGGAGATCACCTTGCCGCGGTTGATGGGCACACATGAATTGGCCAATTTATGCGCTAAGAATCTCCATTTTAACTGTAAGTTTTATGAAAAAAAATTTTTTGAGAAAATTTTTTATGAAAAAAAATATTTTGGAGAAATGTATATTTGTCTGTGTTTTCACATGGCTGATTCATGTACATGTGGTGCTGTGATATTTTTGTATCTATCTATCTATCTATCAGCTCTGTCCTATCTATCTATCTATCAGCTCTGTCCTCTCTATCTATCTATCTATCAGCTCTGTCCTCTCTATCTATCTATCTATCAGCTCTGTCCTCTCTATCTATCTATCTATCTATCTATCTATCTATCTATCTATCTATCTATCTATCTATCAGCTCTGTCCTCTCTATCTATCTATCTATCTATCTGCTCTGTCCTATCTATCTATCTATCTATCTATCAGCTCTGTCCTCTCTATCTATCTATCTATCTATCTATCTATCTATCTATCTATCTATCTATCTATCAGCTCTGTCCTCTCTATCTATCTATCTATCTATCAGCTCTGTCGTCTCTATCTATCTATCTATCAGCTCTGTCCTCTCTATCTATCTATCTATCAGCTCTGTCCTATCTATCTATCTATCTATCTATCTATCTATCTATCTATCTATCTATCTATCTATCTATCTATCTATCTATCTATCAGCTCTGTCCTCTCTATCTATCTATCTATCTATCAGCTCTGTCCTATCTATCTATCTATCTATCATTCTATCTATCAGCTCTGTCCTCTCTATCTATCTATCTATCAGCTCTGTCCTCTCTATCTATCTATCTATCAGCTCTGTCCTATCTATCTATCTATCTATCTATCTATCTATCTATCTATCTATCAGCTCTGTCCTATCTATCTATCTATCTATCTATCTATCTATCTATCTATCTATCAGCTCTGTCCTCTCTATCTATCTATCTATCTATCTATCTATCTGCTCTGTCCTCTCTATCTATCAGCTCTGTCCTCTCTATCTATCAGCTCTGTCCTCTCTATCTATCAGCTCTGTCCTCTCTATCTATCTATCTATCTATCAGCTCTGTCCTCTCTATCAGCTCTGTCCTCTCTATCTATCTATCAGCTCTGTCCTATCTATCTATCTATCAGCTCTGTCCTCTCTATCTATCTATCAGCTCTGTCCTCTCTATCAGCTCTGTCCTCTCTATCTATCTATCTATCTATCAGCTCTGTCCTATCTATCTATCTATCTATCTATCTATCTATCTATCTATCTATCTATCAGCTCTGTCCTCTCTATCTATCTATCTATCAGCTCTGTCCTCTCTATCTATCTATCTATCTATCTATCTATCTATCTATCTATCTATCTATCTATCAGCTCTGTCCTCTCTATCTATCTATCTATCTATCTATCAGCTCTGTCCTCTCTATCTATCTATCTATCTATCAGCTCTGTCCTATCTATCTATCTATCTATCTATCTATCTATCTATCTATCTATCTATCTATCATTCTATCTATCAGCTCTGTCCTCTCTATCTATCTATCAGCTCTGTCCTCTCTATCTATCTATCTATCTATCAGCTCTGTCCTCTCTATCTATCTATCTATCTATCTGCTCTGTCCTATCTATCTATCTATCTATCTATCTATCTATCTATCTATCAGCTCTGTCCTCTCTATCTATCTATCTATCTATCTATCTATCTATCTATCTATCAGCTCTGTCCTCTCTATCTATCTATCAGCTCTGTCCTCTCTATCTATCAGCTCTGTCCTCTCTATCAGCTCTGTCCTCTCTATCTATCAGCTCTGTCCTCTCTATCTATCAGCTCTGTCCTCTCTATCTATCTATCAGCTCTGTCCTCTCTATCAGCTCTGTCCTCTCTATCTATCTATCTATCTATCTATCAGCTCTGTCCTCTCTATCAGCTCTGTCCTCTCTATCTATCTATCTATCAGCTCTGCCCTCTCTATCTCAGCTCTGTCCTCTCTATCTATCTATCAGCTCTGTCCTCTCTATCTATCAGCTCTGTCCTCTCTATCTATCTATCAGCTCTGTCCTCTCTATCTATCTATCAGCTCTGTCCTCTCTATCTATCTATCTATCTATCTATCTATCTATCTATCTATCTAACAGCTCTGTCCTATCTATCTATCTATCTATCTATCTATCTATCTATCTATCTATCTATCAGCTCTGTCCTATCTATCTATCTATCTATCTATCTATCTATCTATCTATCAGCTCTGTCCTCTCTATCTATCTATCAGCTCTGTCCTATCTATCTATCTATCTATCAGCTCTGTCCTCTCTATCTATCAGCTCTGTCCTCTCTATCTATCAGCTCTGTCCTCTCTATCAGCTCTGTCCTCTCTCTCTATCTATCTATCTATCTATCTATCTATCTATCTATCAGCTCTGTCCTCTCTATCAGCTCTGTCCTCTCTATCTATCTATCTATCAGCTCTGCCCTCTCTATCTCAGCTCTGTCCTCTCTATCTATCTATCAGCTCTGTCCTCTCTATCTATCAGCTCTGTCCTCTCTATCTATCTATCAGCTCTGTCCTCTCTATCTATCAGCTCTGTCCTCTCTATCAGCTCTGTCCTCTCTATCTATCTATCTATCTATCTATCTATCTATCTAACAGCTCTGTCCTCTCTATCTATCTATCTATCTATCTATCTATCTATCTATCTATCAGCTCTGTCCTCTCTATCTATCTATCTATCTATCTATCTATCTATCTATCTATCTATCTATCTATCAGCTCTGTCCTCTCTATCTATCTATCTATCTAACAGCTCTGTCCTATCTATCTATCTATCTATCTATCTATCTATCTATCTATCTATCTATCTATCTATCAGCTCTGTCCTCTCTATCTATCTATCTATCTATCAGCTCTGTCCTCTCTATCTATCTATCTATCTATCTATCTATCAGCTCTGTCCTCTCTATCTATCTATCAGCTCTGTCCTCTCTATCTATCTATCAGCTCTGTCCTCTCTATCTATCAGCTCTGTCCTCTCTATCTATCAGCTCTGTCCTCTCTATCTATCAGCTCTGTCCTCTCTATCTATCTATCAGCTCTGTCCTCTCTATCAGCTCTGTCCTATCTATCTATCTATCTATCTATCTATCTATCAGCTCTGTCCTCTCTATCTATCTATCTATCTATCTATCAGCTCTGCCCTCTCTATCTATCAGCTCTGTCCTCTCTATCTATCTATCAGCTCTGTCCTCTCTATCTATCTATCAGCTCTGTCCTCTCTATCTATCAGCTCTGTCCTCTCTATCTATCTATCAGCTCTGTCCTCTCTATCTATCTATCAGCTCTGTCCTCTCTATCTATCAGCTCTGTCCTATCTATCTATCTATCTATCAGCTCTGTCCTCTCTATCTATCTATCTATCAGCTCTGTCCTCTCTATCTATCTATCTATCAGCTCTGTCCTATCTATCTATCTATCTATCTATCTATCTATCTATCTATCTATCTATCTATCTATCTATCTATCAGCTCTGTCCTCTCTATCTATCTATCTATCTATCAGCTCTGTCCTATCTATCTATCTATCTATCTATCTATCTATCTATCTATCTATCTATCTATCTATCAGCTCTGTCCTATCTATCTATCTATCTATCTATCTATCTATCTATCTATCAGCTCTGTCCTCTCTATCTATCTATCTATCAGCTCTGTCCTCTCTATCTATCTATCTATCAGCTCTGTCCTATCTATCTATCTATCTATCTATCTATCTATCTATCAGCTCTGTCCTCTCTATCTATCAGCTCTGTCCTATCTATCTATCTATCTATCATTCTATCTATCAGCTCTGTCCTCTCTATCTATCTATCAGCTCTGTCCTCTCTATCTATCTATCTATCAGCTCTGTCCTATCTATCTATCTATCTATCTATCTATCTATCTATCTATCTATCTATCTATCTATCAGCTCTGTCCTATCTATCTATCTATCTATCTATCTATCTATCTATCTATCTATCTATCTATCTATCTATCAGCTCTGTCCTCTCTATCTATCTATCTATCTATCTGCTCTGTCCTCTCTATCTATCTATCAGCTCTGTCCTCACTATCTATCAGCTCTGTCCTCTCTATCTATCAGCTCTGTCCTCTCTATCTATCTATCAGCTCTGTCCTCTCTATCTATCTATCAGCTCTGTCCTCTCTATCAGCTCTGTCCTCTCTATCTATCTATCTATCTATCTATCAGCTCTGTCCTATCTATCTATCTATCTATCTATCTATCTATCAGCTCTGTCCTATCTATCTATCTATCTATCATTCTATCTATCAGCTCTGTCCTCTCTATCTATCTATCAGCTCTGTCCTCTCTATCTATCTATCTATCTATCTATCTATCTATCTATCTATCAGCTCTGTCCTATCTATCTATCTATCTATCCTATCTATCTATCTATCTATCTATCTATCTATCAGCTCTGTCCTATCTATCTATCTATCTATCTATCTATCAGCTCTGTCCTATCTATCTATCTATCTATCTATCTATCAGCTCTGTCCTCTCTATCTATCTATCAGCTCTGTCCTCTCTATCTATCTATCAGCTCTGTCCTCTCTATCTATCAGCTCTGTCCTCTCTATCTATCAGCTCTGTCCTCTCTATCTATCAGCTCTGTCCTCTCTATCTATCAGCTCTGTCCTCTCTATCTATCTATCAGCTCTGTCCTATCTATCTATCTATCTATCTATCTATCCTATCTATCTATCTATCTATCTATCTATCTATCTATCTATCTATCAGCTCTGTCCTATCTATCTATCTATCTATCTATCTATCTATCTATCTATCTATCTATCAGCTCTGTCCTCTCTATCTATCTATCAGCTCTGTCCTCTCTATCTATCTATCAGCTCTGTCCTCTCTATCTATCAGCTCTGTCCTCTCTATCTATCAGCTCTGTCCTCTCTATCTATCAGCTCTGTCCTCTCTATCTATCTATCAGCTCTGTCCTCTCTATCTATCTATCAGCTCTGTCCTCTCTATCTATCTATCAGCTCTGTCCTCTCTATCAGCTCTGTCCTCTCTATCTATCTATCAGCTCTGTCCTCTCTATCAGCTCTGTCCTCTCTATCTATCTATCTATCTATCTATCTATCTATCTATCTATCTATCTATCTAACAGCTCTGTCCTCTCTATCTATCTATCTATCTATCAGCTCTGTCCTATCTATCTATCTATCTATCTATCTATCTATCTATCTATCTATCTATCTATCTATCTATCTATCTATCTATCTAACAGCTCTGTCCTCTCTATCTATCTATCTATCTATCAGCTCTGTCCTCTCTATCTATCTATCTATCTATCTATCTATCTATCTATCTATCTATCAGCTCTGTCCTCTCTATCTATCTATCAGCTCTGTCCTATCTATCTATCTATCTATCTATCTATCTATCTATCTATCTATCTATCTATCTATCTATCAGCTCTGTCCTCTCTATCTATCTATCTATCTATCAGCTCTGTCCTCTCTATCTATCTATCTATCTAACAGCTCTGTCCTATCTATCTATCTATCTATCTATCTATCTATCTATCAGCTCTGTCCTCTCTATCTATCTATCTATCTATCTATCTATCTATCTATCTATCTATCTATCTATCAGCTCTGTCCTCTCTATCTATCTATCAGCTCTGTCCTCTCTATCAGCTCTGTCCTCTCTATCAGCTCTGTCCTCTCTATCTATCAGCTCTGTCCTCTCTATCTATCAGCTCTGTCCTCTCTATCTATCTATCAGCTCTGTCCTCTCTATCAGCTCTGTTCTATCTATCTATCTATCTATCTATCTATCTATCTATCTATCTATCTATCTCACAGCTCTGTCCTCTCTATCTATCTATCTATCTATCAGCTCTGTCCTCTCTATCTATCTATCTATCTATCTATCTATCTATCTATCTATCTATCTATCAGCTCTGTCCTCTCTATCTATCTATCTATCTATCTATCTATCTATCTATCAGCTCTGTCCTCTCTATCTATCTATCAGCTCTGTCCTCTCTATCTATCTATCTATCTATCTATCAGCTCTGTCCTCTCTATCTATCTATCTATCTATCTATCTATCAGCTCTGTCCTCTCTATCTATCTATCTATCTAACAGCTCTGTCCTATCTATCTATCTATCTATCTATCAGCTCTGTCCTCTCTATCTATCTATCTATCTATCTATCTATCTATCTATCTATCTATCTATCTATCTATCTATCTATCTATCTATCTATCTATCTATCTATCTATCTATCTATCTATCAGCTCTGTCCTCTCTATCTATCTATCTATCTATCAGCTCTGTCCTCTCTATCAGCTCTGTCCTCTCTATCTATCAGCTCTGTCCTCTCTATCTATCAGCTCTGTCCTCTCTATCTATCTATCAGCTCTGTCCTCTCTATCAGCTCTGTCCTATCTATCTATCTATCTATCTATCAGCTCTGTCCTCTCTATCAGCTCTGTCCTCTCTATCTATCTATCTATCAGCTCTGTCCTCTCTATCTATCTATCAGCTCTGTCCTCTCTATCTATCTATCTATCTATCTATCTATCTATCTATCTATCAGCTCTGTCCTCTCTATCTATCTATCAGCTCTGTCCTCTCTATCTATCTATCTATCTATCTATCAGCTCTGTCCTCTCTATCTATCTATCTATCTATCTATCTATCAGCTCTGTCCTCTCTATCTATCTATCTATCTATCTATCTATCAGCTCTGTCCTATCTATCTATCTATCTATCTATCTATCTATCTATCAGCTCTGTCCTCTCTATCTATCTATCTATCTATCAGCTCTGTCCTATCTATCTATCTATCTATCTATCTATCTATCTATCTATCTATCTATCTATCTATCTATCAGCTCTGTCCTCTCTATCTATCTATCAGCTCTGTCCTATCTATCTATCTATCTATCTATCTATCTATCTATCTATCTATCTATCTATCTATCTATCTATCTATCTATCAGCTCTGTCCTATCTATCTATCTATCTATCTATCTATCAGCTCTGTCCTCTCTATCTATCTATCAGCTCTGTCCTCTCTATCTATCTATCTATCAGCTCTGTCCTCTCTATCAGCTCTGTCCTCTCTATCTATCAGCTCTGTCCTCTCTATCTATCTTTCAGCTCTGTCCTCTCAAATTCAAATTCAAATTCAAATTAGCTTTATTGGCAGGACTAAGTACATGTTAGCATTGCCAAAGCATATGGTAAAAATACGGGGGTGGGGGAGGGGGGGCATATAGAGGTCCAGGGAATATTAAATTCCTTTTAGAGGATAGGGGATGTTTCCAGGGTGGGGTATAGGAGTCCATGACATATCGGGCTCTTTAGTCGGGGGATAGGGATATGTCCAGTGTTGGGGTACGGGAGTCCATGACATATCAGGCTCCTCTTAGTCTGTGACAGGCACTGACATATTCCGCTGCTACGGCCACTGCACTTTCCTCTTCCCCCAGTATTATCGGCAGTTTCTCTTCCTCCTCCTTGGAGGTGAAATCTGGGAGGAGATCAGACAGCCTCTTGAAGCGAGTGTCCCTCACTGCGGAGTATTTGGGGCACCTCAGCAGGAAGTGGGCCTCATCCTCCACGGCCTCCTGGGGGCACTGCTGGCAGAGTCTGTTCTCTCGAGGCTTGTAGTTCTGTCGGTGCCGCCCGGATTCGATGAGTAGGCTGTGGGCGCTCAGTCTGTACCGGCTCAGGATCTGTCGATCTTTGGGGTTTTCTAGTTTCTCTAGATATGGGGCCAGTTTGTACTCCCTCTGTAGATTCCGGTATATTGTCAGTTTCTGGGATTTGTTTATGTCATTCCTCCAGATGCTGAGATATTCCTCTTTGACTTTGTGTACCATTTTCTGGATTTCACCTTTTGTCAGGCCATGGAGGTTGATGGCTTGGTCAGACTGGCTTTGGGTACTTTTCCTTGGGAGGCTTCCTGAGGCTTCCTGGTGTAGGAAGGCTTTGTGATGGTAGGAGCTGGGACTGCTACTTTGTAGATGAGCCTTGAATGACAGCGCCTTCTTCTTTATTGCGATGTGTAGTGGGAATCTGCCCAGCTCTGCTCGGCAGGCGCTATTTGATGTGATCCGATGGACTTGGAGAAGATGCTTGCAGAACTCTAGGTGGAATATTTCTGTCGGCCCAGCGTCCCACTTTGACCAGTTTGGGTATGAGACTGGGCCCCAGACCTCACTACCGTATAGAAGAATTGGGGCAATGATGGAGTCAAAAATTTTTAGCCATACGGTTACTGGTGCCTTGAGGTGGTACAGACGCCTTCTGATGGCATAGAAGGCTTTGGATGCCTTGTCTTTTAGTGACTCTATGGCTTGCTTGAAGCTCCCTGACTGGCTGAGTTCTAGGCCCAGGTAGGTGTACCTGTTGGTTTCAGTAAGTGGACGGTTGTCTATCATAAAGGTAGGATTGCCAGTGGGTTTCTGCTTTCTTTTCTGGAACACCATGATATTAGTTTTTTTCTCGTTGATTGGCAGTGCCCATGTGCTGCTGAAGGTCTCTAGGATTTTCAGATGATCTTGGAGGCCTTTCTCAGTTGGTGATAACAGCACGAGGTCATCTGCATACAGCAGAAATTTCAGCTCTGTCCTCTCTATCTATCTATCAGCTCTGTCCTCTCTATCAGCTCTGTCCTATCTATCTATCTATCTATCTATCTATCTATCTATCTATCTATCTATCTATCTATCTATCAGCTCTGTCCTCTCTATCTATCTATCTATCTATCTATCTATCTATCTATCTATCTATCTATCTATCTATCAGCTCTGTCCTCTCTATCTATCTATCTATCTATCTATCTATCTATCTATCTATCTATCTATCTATCAGCTCTGTCCTCTCTATCTATCTATCTATCTATCTATCTATCTATCTATCTATCTATCTATCTATCTATCTATCTGCTCTGTCCTCTCTATCTATCTATCTATCAGCTCTGTCCTATCTATCTATCTATCTATCAGCTCTGTCCTCTCTATCTATCTATCTATCTATCTATCTATCTATCTATCTATCTATCTATCTATCTATATATCTATCAGCTCTATCCTATCTATCTATCTATCTATCTATCTATCTATCAGCTCTGTCCTCTCTATCTATCTATCAGCTCTGTCCTCTCTATCTATCTATCAGCTCTGTCCTATCTATCTATCTATCTATCTATCTATCTATCTATCTATATATCTATCAGCTCTATCCTATCTATCTATCTATCTATCTATCTATCTATCTATCTATCAGCTCTGTCCTCTCTATCTATCTATCTATCTATCAATTCAAATTCAAATTCAAATGAGCTTTATTGGCAGGACTAAGTACATGTTAGCATTGCCAAAGCATATGGTAAAAATACGGGGGTGGGGGAGGGGGGGCATATAGAGGTCCAGGGAATATCAAATTCCTTTTAGAGGATAGGGGATGTTTCCAGGGTGGGGTATAGGAGTCCATGACATATCGGGCTCTTTAGTCGGGGGATAGGGATATGTCCAGTGTTGGGGTACGGGAGTCCATGACATATCAGGCTCCTCTTAGTCTGTGGCAGGCACTGACATATTCCGCTGCTACGGCCACTGCACTTTCCTCTTCCCCCAGTATCTATCTATCTATCTATCTATCTATCTATCTATCTATCTATCTATCTATCTATCAGCTCTGTCCTCTCTATCTATCTATCAGCTCTGTCCTCTCTATCTATCTATCTATCTATCTATCTATCTATCTATCTATCTATCTATCTATCTATCAGCTCTGTCCTATCTATCTATCTATCTATCAGCTCTGTCCTCTCTATCTATCTATCAGCTCTGCCCTCTCTATCTATCAGCTCTGTCCTCTCTATCTATCTATCAGCTCTGTCCTCTCTATCTATCAGCTCTGTCCTCTCTATCAGCTCTGTCCTCTCTATCTATCAGCTCTGTCCTCTCTATCAGCTCTGTCCTCTCTATCTATCAGCTCTGTCCTATCTATCTATCTATCTATCTATCTATCTATCTATCTATCTATCTATCTATCTATCTATCAGCTCTGTCCTATCTATCTATCTATCTATCTATCTATCTATCTATCTATCTATCAGCTCTGTCCTCTCTATCTATCTATCTATCAATCAGCTCTGTCCTCTCTATCTATCTATCTATCTATCTATCTATCTATCTATCTATCTATCTATCAGCTCTGTCCTCTCTATCTATCTATCTATCTATCTATCTATCTATCTATCTATCTATCTATCTATCTATCTATCTATCAGCTCTGTCCTCTCTATCTATCTATCAGCTCTGTCCTCTCTATCAGCTCTGTCCTCTCTATCTATCAGCTCTGTCCTCTCTATCAGCTCTGTCCTCTCTATCTATCAGCTCTGTCCTCTCTATCTATCTATCTATCTATCAGCTCTGTCCTATCTATCTATCTATCTATCAGCTCTGTCCTCTCTATCTATCTATCTATCTATCTATCAGCTCTGTCCTCTCTATCTATCTATCAGCTCTGTCCTCTCTATCAGCTCTGTCCTCTCTATCTATCAGCTCTGTCCTCTCTATCAGCTCTGTCCTCTCTATCTATCAGCTCTGTCCTCTCTATCTATCTATCTATCTATCTATCTATCTATCTATCTATCTATCTATCAGCTCTGTCCTATCTATCTATCTATCTATCTATCTATCTATCTATCTATCTATCTATCTATCTATCTATCTATCAGCTCTGTCCTCTCTATCTATCTATCTATCTATCTATCTATCTATCTATCAGCTCTGTCCTATCTATCTATCTATCTATCTATCTATCTATCTATCTATCAGCTCTGTCCTCTCTATCTATCAGCTCTGTCCTCTCTATCTATCAGCTCTGTCCTCTCTATCTATCTATCTATCTATCAGCTCTGTCCTCTCTATCTATCTATCAGCTCTGTCCTCTCTATCAGCTCTGTCCTCTCTATCTATCTATCTATCAGCTCTGCCCTCTCTATCTATCAGCTCTGTCCTCTCTATCTATCTATCAGCTCTGTCCTCTCTATCTATCAGCTCTGTCCTCTCTATCAGCTCTGTCCTCTCTATCTATCAGCTCTGTCCTCTCTATCAGCTCTGTCCTCTCTATCTATCAGCTCTGTCCTCTCTATCAGCTCTGTCCTCTCTATCTATCAGCTCTGTCCTATCTATCTATCTATCTATCTATCTATCTATCTATCTATCTATCTATCTATCTATCTATCTATCAGCTCTGTCCTCTCTATCTATCTATCTATCTATCTATCTATCTATCAGCTCTGTCCTCTCTATCTATCTATCTATCAGCTCTGTCCTCTCTATCTATCTATCTATCTATCAGCTCTGTCCTCTCTATCTATCTATCTATCTATCTATCTATCTATCTATCTATCTATCTATCTATCAGCTCTGTCCTCTCTATCTATCTATCAGCTCTGTCCTCTCTATCAGCTCTGTCCTCTCTATCTATCTATCTATCTATCAGCTCTGTCCTCTCTATCTATCTATCTATCTATCTATCTATCTATCTATCAGCTCTGTCCTCTCTATCTATCTATCTATCTATCTATCAGCTCTGTCCTCTCTATCTATCTATCTATCTATCTATCTATCTATCTATCTATCTATCTATCTATCTATCTATCAGCTCTGTCCTCTCTATCTATCTATCAGCTCTGTCCTCTCTATCTATCAGCTCTGTCCTCTCTATCAGCTCTGTCCTCTCTATCTATCAGCTCTGTCCTCTCTATCAGCTCTGTCCTCTCTATCTATCAGCTCTGTCCTCTCTATCTATCTATCTATCTATCAGCTCTGTCCTATCTATCTATCTATCTATCTATCAGCTCTGTCCTCTCTATCTATCTATCTATCTATCAGCTCTGTCCTCTCTATCTATCTATCTATCTATCTATCTATCTATCTATCTATCTATCAGCTCTGTCCTCTCTATCTATCTATCAGCTCTGTCCTCTCTATCTATCTATCTATCTATCTATCTATCTATCTATCTATCTATCTATCTATCTATCAGCTCTGTCCTATCTATCTATCTATCTATCTATCTATCTATCTATCTATCTATCTATCTATCTATCTATCTATCAGCTCTGTCCTCTCTATCTATCAGCTCTGTCCTCTCTATCTATCTATCAGCTCTGTCCTCTCTATCAGCTCTGTCCTCTCTATCTATCAACTCTGTCCTCTCTATCTATCAGCTCTGTCCTCTCTATCTATCTATCAGCTCTGTCCTATCTATCTATCTATCTATCTATCTATCTATCTATCTATCTATCTATCTATCTATCTATCAGCTCTGTCCTATCTATCTATCTATCTATCTATCTATCTATCTATCTATCTATCTATCTATCTATCTATCTATCTATCTATCTATCTATCAGCTATGTCCTCTCTATCTATCTATCTATCTATCTATCAGCTCTGTCCTCTCTATCTATCTATCTATCTATCTATCTATCTATCTATCTATCTATCAGCTCTGTCCTCTCTATCAAATTCAAATTCAAATGAGCTTTATTGGCAGGACTAAGTACATGTTAGCATTGCCAAAGCATATGGTAAAAATACGGGGGTGGGGGAGGGGGGGCATATAGAGGTCCAGGGAATATCAAATTCCTTTTAGAGGATAGGGGATGTTTCCAGGGTGGGGTATAGGACTCCATGACATATCGGGCTCTTTAGTCGGGGGATAGGGATATGTCCAGTGTTGGGGTACGGGAGTCCATGACATATCAGGCTCCTCTTAGTCTGTGACAGGCACTGACATATTCCGCTGCTACGGCCACTGCACTTTCCTCTTCCCCCAGTATTATCGGCAGTTTCTCTTCCTCCTCCTTGGAGGTGAAATCTGGGAGGAGATCAGACAGCCTCTTGAAGTGAGTGTCCCTCACTGCGGAGTATTTGGGGCACCTCAGCAGGAAGTGGGCCTCATCCTCCACGGCCTCCTGGGGGCACTGCTGGCAGAGTCTGTTCTCTCGAGGCTTGTAGTTCTGTCGGTGCCGCCCGGATTCGATGAGTAGGCTGTGGGCGCTCAGTCTGTACCGGCTCAGGATCTGTCGATCTTTGGGGTTTTCTAGTTTCTCTAGATATGGGGCCAGTTTGTACTCCCTCTGTAGATTCCGGTATATTGTCAGTTTCTGGGATTTGTTTATGTCGTTCCTCCAGATGCTGAGATATTCCTCTTTGACTTTGTGTACCATTTTCTGGATTTCACCTTTTGTCAGGCCATGGAGGTTGATGGCTTGGTCAGACTGGCTTTGGGTACTTTTACTTAGGAGGCTTCCTGAGGCTTCCTGGTGTAGGAAGGCTTTGTGATGGTAGGAGCTAGGACTGCTACTTTGTAGATGAGCCTTGAATGACAGCGCCTTCTTCTTTATTGCGATGTGTAGTGGGAATCTGCCCAGCTCTGCTCGGCAGGCGCTATTTGATGTGCTCCGATGGACTTGGAGAAGATGCTTGCAGAACTCTAGGTGGAATATTTCTGTCGGCCCAGCGTCCCACTTTGACCAGTTTGGGTATGAGACTGGGCCCCAGACCTCACTACCGTATAGAAGAATTGGGGCAATGATGGAGTCAAAAAATTTTAGCCATACGGTTACTGGTGCCTTGAGGTGGTACAGACGCCTTCTGATGGCATAGAAGGCTTTGGATGCCTTGTCTTTTAGTGACTCTATGGCTTGCTTGAAGCTCCCTGACTGGCTGAGTTCTAGGCCCAGGTAGGTGTACCTGTTGGTTTCAGTAAGTGGACGGTTGTCTATCATAAAGGTAGGTGTTGTGAATTCTGTGGCTGAATTCACTCCTGTGGTCACAAGTGGTACTGCAGCTTCTGAGCTTCCTCCCTCAGGTGTTCTGGTGAGCTCGTTAACTGCTTCATTACTTAACTCCGCCTGATGCTGCTATCCTTGCTCCTTGTCAATGTTTCAGTGTTGGATCTGAGCTTCTCCTGATTGTTCCTGTGACCTGCTGCTCTGTATAGCTAAGTGCTTTTTGCTTTTTTGTTGCCTTTTTTCTGTCCAGCTTGTCTTTTGTTTTGCTGGAAGCTCTGAGACGCAAAGGGTGTACCGCCGTGCCGTTAGTTCGGCGCGGTGGGTTTTTTTGCCCCCTTTGCGTGGTTTTGCTTTAGGGTTTTTTGTAGACTGCAAAGTTCGCTTTACTGTCCTCGCTCTGTCCTAGAATATCGGGCCCCACTTTGCTGAATCTATTTCATCCCTACGTTTTGTCTTTTCATCTTACTCACAGTCATTATATGTGGTGGGCTGCCTTTTCCTTTGGGGAATTTCTCTGGGGCAAGTCAGGCCTATTTTTCTATCTTCAGGCTAGCTAGTTTCTTAGGCTGTGCCGAGTTGCCTAGGTAGTTGTTAGGCGCAATCCACAGCCGCTTTTAGTTGTGCTTAGGATAGGATCAGGTGTGCAGTCTACAGAGTTTCCACGTCTCAGAGCTCGTTCTTGTATTTTTGGGTATTTGTCAGATCACTGTGTGCGCTCTGATCGCTAAGCACACTGTGTTTCTGGATTGCCTTCATAACACCTGTCATTAGCAAACATAACAGTACAAGGAGCCAACTAATGATTCTCAATAGAGGGAAAGAAAAAGTTCTGACATCATTTTTTTTTTTTCTGCTCTGTGTTCACTTTTTTTTTTTCCCCTAGACATTTGGGTGATTCTGGACACAGGTGTGGACATGGATATTCAGGGTCTGTGCTCTTCAATGGATAATCTCGTTATAAATGTACAAAAAATTCAAGATACTATTGATCAGAAAACTATGTTAGAACCAAGAATTCCTATTCCTGATTTGTTTTTTGGAGATAGAACTAAGTTTCTAAGTTTCAAAAATAATTGTAAGCTATTTCTGGCCTTGAAACCTCATTCTTCTGGTAATCCTATTCAACAGGTTTTGATTATTATTTCTTTTTTGCGCGGCGACCCTCAAGACTGGGCATTTTCTCTTGCGCCAGGAGACCCTGCATTGAGTAGTGTCGATGCGTTTTTCCTGGCGCTCGGATTGCTGTACGATGAGCCTAATTCAGTGGATCAGGCTGAGAAAAATTTGCTGGCTTTGTGCCAGGGTCAGGATGATATAGAAGTATATTGTCAGAAATTTAGGAAATGGTCAGTACTCACTCAGTGGAATGAATCTGCGCTGGCAGCTTTGTTCAGAAAGGGTCTCTCTGAGGCTCTTAAGGATGTCATGGTGGGATTTCCTATGCCTGCTGGTTTGAATGAGTCTTTGTCTTTGGCCATTCAGATCGGTCGACGCTTGCGCGAGCGTAAATCTGTGCACCATTTGGCGGTACTGCCTGAGGTTAAACCTGAGCCTATGCAGTGCGATAGGACTATGACTAGAGTTGAACGGCAGGAATACAGACGTCTGAATGGTCTGTGTTTCTACTGTGGTGATTCCACTCATGCTATTTCTGATTGTCCTAAGCGCACTAAGCGGTCCGCTAGGTCTGCCGTCATTGGTACTGTACAGTCCAAATTCCTTCTGTCCATTACCTTGATATGCTCTTTGTCGTCATTTTCTGTCATGGCGTTTGTGGATTCGGGCGCTGCCCTGAATCTGATGGATTTGGATTATGCTAAACGTTGTGGGTTTTTCTTGGAGCCTTTGCGGTGTCCTATTCCATTGAGAGGAATTGATGCTACACCTTTGGCCAAGAATAAACCTCAATACTGGGCCCAGCTGACCATGTGCATGGCTCCTGCACATCAGGAAGTTATTCGCTTTCTGGTGTTCCATAATCTGCATGATGTGGTCGTGTTGGGGTTGCCATGGCTACAAACCCATAATCCAGTATTGGATTGGAATTCCATGTCGGTATCCAGCTGGGGTTGTCAGGGGGTACATGGTGATGTTCCATTTTTGTCGATTTCGTCATCCACCCCTTCTGAGGTCCCAGAGTTCTTGTCTGATTATCAGGATGTATTTGAAGAGCCCAAGTCCGATGCTCTACCTCCGCATAGGGATTGTGATTGTGCTATCAATTTGATTCCTGGTAGTAAATTCCCTAAAGGTCGATTATTTAATTTATCCGTGCCCGAACACGCCGCTATGCGCAGTTATGTGAAGGAATCCCTGGAGAAGGGACATATTCGCCCATCGTCATCACCACTGGGAGCAGGGTTCTTCTTTGTAGCCAAGAAGGATGGTTCGCTGAGACCGTGTATTGATTACCGCCTTCTTAATAAGATCACTGTTAAATTTCAGTATCCCTTGCCATTGTTATCTGACTTGTTTGCTCGGATTAAGGGGGCTAGTTGGTTCACTAAGATAGATCTTCGTGGTGCGTATAATCTGGTGAGAATCAGGCAAGGAGATGAATGGAAAACTGCATTCAATACGCCCGAGGGTCATTTTGAGTATCTAGTGATGCCGTTCGGACTTGCCAATGCTCCATCTGTGTTTCAGTCTTTTATGCATGACATCTTCCGTGAGTATCTGGATAAATTCCTGATTGTTTACTTGGATGACATTTTGATCTTCTCAGATGATTGGGAGTCTCATGTGAAGCAGGTCAGAATGGTTTTTCAGGTCCTGCGTGCTAACTCTTTGTTTGTGAAGGGATCAAAGTGTCTCTTCGGTGTGCAGAAAGTTTCATTTTTGGGGTTCATCTTTACCCCTTCTACTATCGAGATGGATCCAGTTAAGGTCCAAGCCATCCAGGATTGGATTCAGCCGACATCTCTGAAAAGTCTGCAAAAGTTCCTGGGCTTTGCTAATTTTTATCGTCGCTTCATCTGTAATTTTTCTAGCATTGCCAAACCATTGACCGATTTGACCAAGAAGGGTGCTGATTTGGTTAATTGGTCTTCTGCTGCTGTGGAAGCTTTTCAGGAGTTGAAGCGTCGTTTTTGTTCTGCCCCTGTGTTGTGTCAGCCAGATGTTTCTCTTCCATTCCAGGTCGAGGTTGATGCTTCTGAGATTGGAGCAGGGGCGGTTTTGTCACAGAGAGGTTCTGATTGCTCAGTGATGAAACCATGTGCTTTCTTTTCCAGGAAGTTTTCGCCCGCTGAGCGTAATTATGATGTGGGCAATCGAGAGTTGCTGGCCATGAAGTGGGCATTCGAGGAGTGGCGTCATTGGCTTGAAGGAGCTAAGCATCGCGTGGTGGTATTGACTGATCATAAGAACTTGACTTATCTCGAGTCTGCCAAGCGCTTGAATCCTAGACAGGCCCGTTGGTCGTTATTTTTTGCCCGCTTCGACTTTGTGATTTCGTACCTTCCGGGCTCTAAAAATGTGAAGGCGGATGCTCTGTCTAGGAGTTTTGTGCCCGACTCTCCGGGTTTATCTGAGCCAGCAGGTATCCTCAAGGAAGGAGTCATTGTGTCTGCCATCTCCCCTGATTTGCGGCGGGTGCTGCAAAAATTTCAGGCGAATAAACCTGATCGTTGTCCAGCAGAGAAACTGTTCGTCCCTGATAGGTGGACTAATAAACTTATCTCTGAACTTCATTGTTCGGTGTTGGCTGGTCATCCTGGAATCTTTGGTACCAGAGAGTTAGTGGCTAGATCCTTCTGGTGGCCATCTCTGTCACGGGATGTACGTACTTTTGTGCAGTCCTGTGGGATTTGTGCTAGGGCTAAGCCCTGCTGTTCTCGTGCCAGTGGGTTGCTTTTGCCCTTGCCGGTCCCAAAGAGGCCTTGGACACATATTTCGATGGATTTCATTTCTGACCTTCCCATTTCTCAAAAGATGTCAGTCATTTGGGTGGTCTGTGATCGCTTTTCTAAAATGGTCCATCTGGTGCCCTTGGCTAAATTGCCTTCCTCCTCTGATTTGGTACCTTTGTTCTTTCAGCATGTGGTTCGGTTGCATGGCATTCCTGAGAATATTGTTTCTGACAGAGGTTCCTAGTTTGTTTCAAGGTTTTGGCGAGCCTTTTGTGGTAGGATGGGCATTGACCTATCCTTTTCCTCGGCTTTCCATCCTCAGACTAATGGTCAGACCGAACGAACCAATCAGACCTTGGAAACATATCTGTGATGTTTTGTTTCTGCAGACCAGGATGATTGGGTGTCCTTTTTGCCGTTGGCTGAGTTCGCCCTTAATAATCGGGCCAGCTCGGCTACCTTGGTTTCTCCATTTTTTTGCAATTCTGGGTTCCATCCTCGTTTCTCTTCAGGACAGGTTGAGTCTTCGGACTGTCCTGGTGTGGATTCTGTGGTGGATAGGTTGCAGCAGATCTGGACTCAGGTAGTGGACAATTTGATCTTGTCCCAGGAGAAAGCTCAACTTTTCGCTAATCGCAGACGCCGTGTGGGTCCCCGACTTCGTGTTGGGGATCTGGTTTAGTTATCTTCTCGTCATATTCCTATGAAGGTTTCCTCTCCTAAATTTAAACCTCGTTTTATTGGTCCGTATAGGATTTCTGAGGTTCTCAATCCTGTGTCTTTTCGTTTGACCCTCCCAGACTCCTTTTCCATACATAATGTATTCCATAGGTCGTTGTTGCGGAGATACGTGGCACCTATGGTTCCATCTGTTGAGCCTCCTGCCCCGGTTTTGGTGGAGGGGGAATTGGAGTATATTGTGGAGAAGATTTTGGATTCTCGTGTTTCTAGACGGAAACTCCAGTATCTGGTTAAATGGAAGGGTTATGCTCAGGAAGATAATTCCTGGGTTTTTGCCTCTGATGTTCATGCTTCCGATCTTGTTCGTGCCTTTCATGCGGCTCATCCTGGTCGGCCTGGGGGCTCTGGTGAGGGTTCGGTGACCCCTCCTCAAGGGGGGGGGTACTGTTGTGAATTCTGTGGCTGAATTCACTCCTGTGGTCACAAGTGGTACTGCAGCTTCTGAGCTTCCTCCCTCAGGTGTTCTGGTGAGCTCGTTAACTGCTTCATTACTTAACTCCGCCTGATGCTGCTATCCTTGCTCCTTGTCAATGTTTCAGTGTTGGATCTGAGCTTCTCCTGATTGTTCCTGTGACCTGCTGCTCTGTATAGCTAAGTGCTTTTTGCTTTTTTGTTGCCTTTTTTCTGTCCAGCTTGTCTTTTGTTTTGCTGGAAGCTCTGAGACGCAAAGGGTGTACCGCCGTGCCGTTAGTTCGGCACGGTGGTTTTTTTTTGCCCCCTTTGCGTGGTTTTGCTTTAGGGTTTTTTGTAGACTGCAAAGTTCGCTTTACTGTCCTCGCTCTGTCCTAGAATATCGGGCCCCACTTTGCTGAATCTATTTCATCCCTACGTTTTGTCTTTTCATCTTACTCACAGTCATTATATGTGGGGGGCTGCCTTTTCCTTTGGGGAATTTCTCTGGGGCAAGTCAGGCCTATTTTTCTATCTTCAGGCTAGCTAGTTTCTTAGGCTGTGCCGAGTTGCCTAGGTAGTTGTTAGGCGCAATCCACAGCCGCTTTTAGTTGTGCTTAGGATAGGATCAGGTGTGCAGTCTACAGAGTTTCCACGTCTCAGAGCTCGTTCTTGTATTTTTGGGTATTTGTCAGATCACTGTGTGCGCTCTGATCGCTAAGCACACTGTGTTTCTGGATTGCCTTCATAACACCTGTCATTAGCAAACATAACAGGTAGGATTGCCAGTGGGTTTCTGCTTTCTTTTCTGGAACACCATGATATTAGTTTTTTTCTCGTTGATTGGCAGTGCCCATGTGCTGCTGAAGGTCTCTAGGATTTTCAGATGATCTTGGAGGCCTTTCTCAGTTGGTGATAACAGCACGAGGTCATCTGCATACAGCAGAAATTTCACCTGGGTGTCATGGAGGGTGAGTCCTGGTGCTATCTATCTATCTATCTATCTATCTATCAGCTCTGTCCTCTCTATCTATCTATCAATCAGCTCTGTCCTATCTATCTATCTATCTATCTATCTATCTATCAGCTCTGTCCTATCTATCTATCTATCTATCTATCTATCTATCTATCTATCTATCTATCAGCTCTGTCCTCTCTATCTATCTATCTATCTATCTATCTATCTATCTATCTATCTATCTATCTATCTATCTATCTATCAGCTCTGTCCTCTCTATCTATCTATCTATCAGCTCTGTCCTATCTATCTATCTATCTATCTATCTATCTATCTATCTATCTATCTATCAGCTCTGTCCTATCTATCTATCTATCTATCTATCTATCTATCTATCTATCTATCTATCTATCTATCTATCTATCAGCTCTGTCCTATCTATCTATCTATCTATCTATCTATCAGCTCTGTCCTCTCTATCTATCTATCTATCTATCTATCTATCTATCTATCTATCTATCAGCTCTGTCTCTTTTTGGTTCATGGCTACACATTCTTACATATTATTGGTCTAATAATTATAGTTTATTAATAAAGTGTAAAAAAAATACTTGTTACATAAAAGGACACACTGACATCTATGGGTTCAAAAAGAAATTACATCTATAACAAAAATGTCCAGTCACATGAAGAATATAGTTAATAATGTATTATCATTTATTTTGATTTTATTTTTTCAAACAAGAAGCCATATTAATATTTTGATAAAATAATTATATGGATATTATTGATTGCTATGGTACACTGTGATATTATAAGTTAGGAAAATTACCAGATTTGGTATAGAATAGGGAATGAAGACTTCAATCAAGATACTGAAGTTACGTTAATAAAGTCTTTTCATATTTCTAAATTAAATTCTTAAAAGTTGCAAGAAGAAAAGCCATTATCCAGAAGTTCCACAAGGTAACAATGCTATTATTTCTGAATAATGATAGACTGTGTCAATTGCAATTCATGTCATCACTCATAACTACAGCATCCATCACTGACAACTATGAGTACAGTATCTAAACTGACAACCACAATTGGAGGACGATGATCTTATTATGCTAAGATGAACTGTGTTATTACGTTTTTATCATGTTCCAGTGGTTTCCTATCACCTATAAGCCTTCCATGAAAGCTGGTGAACAATCAGGTAAGTGTCAGAACGCTACAACCCTGACATGTGTCCTGTGCACTAAGGACTGGTTATGGTGCTATGTTTAGCAAGGAAGAGTCATTGTAACCCTTGCTGTGCTGACCAAAGATGTCACACCTGTTCCAAGACCAATGCGCATGATATGGAAGGATTCCTGATGATTTCCAAGGCGAGCCAATGTAAGTCCAGGTTTCTAAAGGTGACACTGCACAGATATTAAAGCTACATTTCATCTATGAACTTTGTTTTCTTATCAACATTTGAATTTATGGACTTTGATTGACACATGACACACAGTCTCTACATATCTACATGCTATCATCTATTTCAAAAGAATTATAATAAAGATTGTTTTAAAAGAACCAAGAAGAAGACATCAAGATGAAGATCAGATGACATCAGACCTGAGATGCTTCAAGTAGATATAGGGAAGTATATATAATTATATATTTTATATGAATATTAGTCACGGCTTACCATAACATGAATTTACATATCATTATATTATTGATTATGTATAACAATATTATTGTTATTGCTATTATTATTTATTAAATTATTTTGCCAAAGAAGAAAGAAGATCTTATTAATAAGTTTAATTTGAGGGTTCCAATCAATGTTCGTCACCCTCAAAAGGGGAAATTGTTAAATATTAATTATAATATTCTTATTCTGTACTGAGCACATTGCTTCTTGCTGACATTACAAAAGATATATATATATATATATATATATATATATATATATATATATATAGCTCAGAGCATAAGTCAACACCATATATAAAAGGAACACGTGCTCTGTGGGACATATAAATAACGTCTCTTAGGAGGGTGGGGGTCTTTTGTCACGTAGGAGCTGCCGCCTCCTGCCTTCACCATTATTCACCATGGACATCAGACAAGTGACAAGGAAGGAACAGCTGATAGCCATGATTCTACTCTATGAAAGTAAGATGACTTCTCCATCTCAGAAACGATGAGGAACAAGCGCTGATATTTTCACATGGACATCTGTTCGTAACTATTTTATCTATTTTTATGTTTTTCTGCAATGTGGTTTTTCTGTGGACAATTCAATAAACCACTATACTTTTTATGAGAATACCATGACATTTTTCTTTAAGCGTAAGCACCTGGTGAATAGTCCTGATTAAATAAATGTGCGAAATAAGCATATTTAACACTAGCCGCTCTGTTCTTCAGACTTTTTTTACATATTACCGTCAAGGCAAGGTTGTTCTCGGGTCATCCCCGCCCCTTGTTAACAGTCCACAAAAAGGGGGATAGGTTCTCCATATTCTGGAGGAAGTAAGTGCTCTGAGTGGGTACGTATCAAACTCTGCGTCCTTCTGAAGGTTGGACACCTTATTTGGGCTTCCTGACAGAGAGGAATGCTTCCTGATGGTTACAGGAAGGGTTTAGCCATTTCATCAGTCATGTTAGCCTGGTGGATTCTTTACACCATCCAGGAGTCCTTCTGGATTAGACATCAGCCTAACTCCACTCCACTCTGTCGATCGAGGTTTCTTGGACTCTAGGCACCAGGCGTCAATAAAGCACGCCTGCAAGCTTGCGGGTTCGTCCAGTCCGCATGCAGCCATGAAGCACTATAATTCTCAGACTTCAACTGTTATGAGTCTGGGCAGGCAGGCCGCGGTGGCGCTATTGTAAATAGCAGTTATACAGGGCCTGATCTGATGTTGTCCCCGCCCAGGGACTGCTTTGGGACATCCCACAGTCTGTGTCCCCCAATAAGGCGAAGGAGAAATAGGGATTTTTGTGTACTCACCGTAAAATCCTTTTCTCCGAGCCATTCATTGGGGGACACAGCTCCCACCCTGTTATTAGCTTCTTGTTTTGTAAATTGACATGTTATACTCTCATATATAATTTGACATGCTATACTCTCATATGTTGTTGTTGATCTCCTACTGCTTTTGCACTGAACTGGTTAGCTGAGAGCCAGCAGGAAGGTGTATACTGCTGGGGAGGAGCTAACTTTTTTTTTGTATCACTTAGTGTCAGCCTCCTATTGGCAGCAGCATACACCCACGGTCTGTGTCCCCCAATGAATGGCTCGGAGAAAAGGATTTTACGGTGAGTACACAAAAATCACTATTTTTCTAATTGTGTTGTTGTGCCACCCCACTTCCTTGCAATTCAGTGTGCACTCTGCCAATTTTAGCCTCTTTTTTCTGTTAGAGACTTTTTGTATTTATTAATAAATTTTGTACTATTCATCTACATTATGGACTATTGCATTGTTTTTTTGTTCAGCGGTTTTTTGATAGTGCCTTTGTGCATCATATTGCATCATAGTGCTTCATAGTTTCTATATGCATCATATTGCATCATAGTGCTTCATAGTGCCTTTGTGCATCTTATTGCATCATAGTGCCTTTGTGTATCATTATGCATCTTGGTGCTTCATAATTACTATATGCATTGTATTGAATCATAGTGCTTCATAGTGCCTTTGTGTATCATATTGCATCATAGTGCTTCATATTTCCTATTGGCTTCGTAGTGCTTCATAGTGCATCATAGTGCTTCTGTGCCCTGTGCCTCATGGGGTATCATTAGTGTGTCATAGTGCCTCTGCTTCATAGTTCCTCAGGCTTTGTGCCTTTTTTTGCCTCTGGCTGTGGACTTCTGGGTTACACCATCTGACTTGTCTTGTTGTGTGGCCGCACATTGTATCGTCGGCCTACCTCTTCACATTTTTGTCTTGAGCCTCAACTCTGGTTATAGAGTCCTCATGTTTTTGGACCCAGATCCAGCTTCTGTTGCTTCATTCTTTACAACAGGGTTTAGCCAAACAAACAGCTATGCTTGAATTGGCTTAGTAAATTAGCATTTCTTCCGTTTGGAACAAATCTCTCAGGAGAACTACCTTGACTGCTACTGGCAAGTCTTGCATAATTAGCGTTAAAAGGTGACACGTCTTTTTGGTAAATTCTATAAAAGGACATACTACTGTCCTGGGAGCAGAAAAATCCCATGAGGTAGAAGGAAACAATCCTTCCCAACTCCCCACACCACAATCAAGACTAGTTGCCTTGTCCAATATCCAGGTGACAGATTCTTGTCCCATAAGTATATCGTATTATGTTTACCGGGGATGGCATCACTGCCTTTTGTACCTTGTAGCGAATCAGCAGCACTATGTCATGTGGCAGAGAATCCCATTCTCGTGGCTCTTACAGCAGTCACGGCTCCTAAGATAAATGAAACAATATCCAGGACTCTTACAGTTGAGAACCCATAGTCCCACTGCCTCACAGTAGATAATCTCCCTCTGTGTTGGGAAGAAACCTACGGTACTTTTCTCTAGCCATAGAACATGGTTACTCCCACCATGGTAGTCTGGGTGTGTAAATATCCCAGAGAAGATTGCATTTTAGGATATGCATGCATGTGTGTGTGTATGTATGTATGTATATATACATATATGTATGTATGTGTAAGTATATATGTGTGTGTGTATATATGTGTATATATATATATATATTATACTAGATGGTGGCCCGATTCTAACGCATCGGGTATTCTAGAATATGCATGTCCACGTAGTATATTGCCCAGCCCACGTAGTATATTGCCCAGTCACGTAGTATATTGCCCAGTCACGTAGTATATTGCCCAGTCGCGTAGTATACAGCAGACATGTAGTATATTGCCCAGTCGCGTAGTATATTGCCCAGTCATAGTATATTGACCAGTCGCGTAGTATATTGCCCAGTTGCGTAGTATATTGCCCAGTCGCGTAGTATACAGCACAGTCGCGTAGTATATTGCCCAGTGACGTAGTATTCAGCACAGAGCCACATAGTATATTGCCCAGTCACGTAGTATATTGCCCAGTCGCGTAGTATACAGCACAGTCGCGTAGTATATTGCCCAGTGACGTAGTATTCAGCACAGAGCCACGTAGTATATTGCCCAGTCACGTAGTATATTGCCCAGCGACGTAGTATATTGCCCAGTCACGTAGGTATATAACACTGCCCACGCAGTATTTAGCAGTGTGTGCACCATATCCCTGTTAAAAAAAAATAACTAAAATAAAAAATAGTTATATACTCACCCCTGCGATCCAGCGAAGCTGTGTGATGCGGCCGCCATCTTCCGTTCCCAGGATGCATTGCGAAATTACCCAGATGATTTAGCGGTCTTGCGAGACCGCTAAGTCTTCTGGGTAAGTTCGCAATGCATCTCTGGGAACGGAAGATGGCGGCCGGCGCGAGCGCATCGTCCGACAACGGAAGGTGAGAATAGCAGGTTTTTTAATTATTTTTAAAATTAGATCTTTTTACTATTGACGCTGCATAGCATCAATAGTAAAAACTTGGTCACAAAGGGTTAATAACAGCGGTTACGGAGAGCGTTACCCGCGGCATAACACGGTCCGTTACCGCCGGCATTAACCCTGTGTGAGCGGTAACCGGACAGGAGTATGGAGCGGGCGCTGACTGCGGGGAGTATGGAGCGGGGAGTATGGAGCAGGCGTCGGGGACACTGACTGCGGGGAGTATGGAGCGGGCTCCGGGGACACTGACTGCGGGGAGTATGGAGCGGGCGTCGGGGACACTGATTGCGGGGAGTATGGAGCGGGCATCGGGGACACTGACTGCGGGGAGTATGGAGCGGGCTCCAGGGACACTGACTACAGGGAGTATGGAGCGGGCACTGACTGCAGGGGAGTAGGGGAGGGACTAATCGGATTGTGGCCGACGCTGATTGGTCGCGGCAGCCATGACAGGTAGCTGGTGATACCAATCAGCCACTTGGATTCCATGACAGAGGCCGCGACCAATGAATATCCGTGACAGACAGAAGGACAGAAAGATGGAAGTGACCCTTAGACAATTATATAGTAGATATATATATATACAGTGGGGCAAAAAAGTATTTAGTCAGTCAGCAATAGTGCAAGTTCCACCACTTAAAAAGATGAGAGGCGTCTGTAATTTACATCATAGGTAGACCTCAACTATGGGAGACAAACTGAGAAAAAAAAATCCAGAATATCACATTGTCTGTTTTTTTAATATTTTATTTGCATATTATGGTGGAAAATAAGTATTTGGTCAGAAACAAAATTTCATCTCAATACTTTGTAATATATCCTTTGTTGGCAATGACAGAGGTCAAACGTTTTCTGTAAGTCTTCAAACTGTTGTTGGTATGTTGGCCCATTCCTCCATGCAGATCTCCTCTAGAGCAGTGATGTTTTTGGCTTTTCGCTTGGCAACACGGACTTTCAACTCCCTCCAAGGGTTTTCTATAGGGTTGAGATCTGGAGACTGGCTAGGCCACTCCAGGACCTTGAAATGCTTCTTACGAAGCCACTCCTTCATTGCCCTGGCGGTGTGCTTTGGATCATTGTCATGTTGAAAGACCCAGCCACGTTTCATCTTCAATGCCCTTGCTGATGGAAGGAGGTTTGCACTCAAAATCTCACGATACATGGCCCCATTCATTCTTTCATGTACCCGGATCAGTCGTCCTGGCCCCTTTGCAGAGAAACAGCCCCAAAGCATGATGTTTCCGCCACCATGCTTTACAGTAGGTATGGTGTTTGATGGATGCAACTCAGTATTCTTTTTCCTCCAAACACGACAAGTTGTGTTTCTACCAAACAGTTCCAGTTTGGTTTCATCAGACCATAGGACATTCTCCCAAAACTCCTCTGGATCATCCAAATGCTCTCTAGCAAACTTCAGACGGGCCCGGACATGTACTGGCTTAAGCAGTGGGACACGTCTGGCACTGCAGGATCTGAGTCCATGGTGGCGTAGTGTGTTACTTATGGTAGGCCTTGTTACATTGGTCCCAGCTCTCTGCAGTTCATTCACTAGGTCCCCCCGCGTGGTTCTGGGATTTTTGCTCACCGTTCTTGTGATCATTCTGACCTCACGGGGTGGGATTTTGCGTGGAGCCCCAGATCGAGGGAGATTATCAGTGGTCTTGTATGTCTTCCATTTTCTAATTATTGCTCCCACTGTTGATTTCTTCACTCCAAGCTGGTTGGCTATTGCAGATTCAGTCTTCCCAGCCTGGTGCAGGGCTACAATTTTGTTTCTGGTGTCCTTTGACAGCTCTTTGGTCTTCACCATAGTGGAGTTTGGAGTCAGACTGTTTGAAGGTGTGCACAGGTGTCTTTTTATACTGATAACAAGTTTAAACAGGTGCCATTACTACAGGTAATGAGTGGAGGAAAGAGGAGACTCTTAAAGAAGAAGTTACAGGTCTGTGAGAGCCAGAAATCTTGATTGTTTGTTTCTGACCAAATACTTATTTTCCACCATAATATGCAAATAAATTGTTAAAAAAACAGACAATGTGATTTTCTGGATTTTTTTTTCTCAGTGTGTCTCCCATAGTTGAGGTCTACCTATGATGTAAATTACAGACGCCTCTCATCTTTTTAAGTGGTGGAACTTGCACTATTGCCGACTGACTAAATATTTTTTTGCCCCACTGTATATATATATTCTATTATATATATTATATATATATATTATATTTATATTATCTCTACTATATAATTGTTTAAGGGTCACTTCCATCTGTCTGTCCTTTTGTCTGTCCTTCTGTCTGTCACGGATATTCATTGGTCGCGGCCTCTGTCTGTCATGGAATCCAAGTCACTGATTGGTCTCGCCAGCTGCCTGTCATGGCTACAGCGACCAATCAACGACGGCCACAGTCCGATTAGTCCCTCCCTACTCCCCTGCAGTCGGCGCCCGCTCCATACTCCCCGCAGTCACCGCTCACACAGGGTTAATGCCAGCGGTAACGGACCGCGTTATGCCGTGGGTAACTCACTCCGTTACCGCCGCTATTAAACCTGTGTGACCAAGTTTTTTACTATTGATGTTGCCTATGCAGCGTCAATAGTAAAAACATTTAATGTTAAAAATAATAATAATTTAAAAAAAAAAAATCATTATATACTCGCCTTATGCCGCATTTCCCGCTCCTGGCTACGCTCCTGTGACCGCTCCATACAAGCGGCAGGTTCCGGTGGTATGGGAGAAGGACCTGCCATGACGTCACGGTCATGTGACCGCGACGTCATCACAGGCCCTGTGCTAGAAGGACCTGCCATGCCATCACGGTCATGTGACCACGACGACATCACGGCCTGCACGAGAAAGATCTGCCATGACGTCACGGTCATGTGATCGAACTACAACTGGCCCTCGGAAGGTGAGTATATGTTTGTTTTGTTTTTTTTTAACCTGTGACATACGTAGCTGGGAAATATACTACGTGGCTCTGTGCTGTATACTACGTGACTTGGCAATATACTACATAGCTGGGCAATATACTACATGGCTGGGCAATATACTACGTGGCTGTGCAATATACTACGTCGCTGTGCAATATACTACGTGACTGGGCAATATACTACGTGGCTGTGCAATATACTACGTGGCTGTGCAATATACTACGTGGCTGTGCAATATACTACGTGGCTGGGAAATATACTACGTGGGCTGGGCTTATTCTAGAATACCCGATACATTAGAATCGGTCCACCATCTAGTGTGTGTATGTATGTATGTATGTGTGTATATATATATATATATATATATATATATATATATATATATGTATATATATATATATATATATATATATATCTAATATATAAAGCTGAATGTGTGTGTGTATGTATGTCCGGGATTGGCATCTGCACCGTCGCAGCTACAGCCACAAAATTTTGCACAGTCACACGTCTGGACCCCGAGAGCGTCATAGGCTATGTTGTGAGGTGAAATTTTAACCCCGCGCGTTCCAATTCACCAAACAATTTTGCCCCTATCTACATAATGGGGAAAAAGTGAAAGGAAAAGTGTTGGAGGCGTCACAGCTACAGCCACAAAATTTTGCACAGTCACACGTCTGGACCCTGAGAGCGTCATAGGCTATGTTGTGAGGTGAAATTTTAACCCCGTGCTTTCCAATTCACCAAACAATTTTGCCCCTATCTACATAATGGGGAAAAAGTGAAAGGAAAAGTGTTGGAGGCAAATTGACAGCTGCCAGATGTGAACAAGGGGGACTTAAAGAATGAGAGCGATGGCGCCAAAGAGTATATACCGTACAGTTGCTAAAGTGGGGCCCCGACATGGGATACTCACCACACACGGGGATATGAACACACACACAAAATGCGCCACACCCTCAGCACACATTTCACCACAAATACACCAACCTCGCCACATAAAAGTCGAAACACAAAAGTCGCCACTCAAAACTTGCCACGCGCAGAACTCGCCACATGCAAAAACTAGGCTCTTGCAAAACTCGCCACAAGTGCAAAACTCACCTCATGGAAAACTCGCCACACGCAAAACTTGCACACACGGAAAAATTGCCACATGCACAAAAGTTGCAACACATGCAAAAGTTGCCTCACACAAAACTTGCACATACTCAAAAGGCACCACACATAAAACTCACCACGCACAAAACTCGCCACGCACAAAACTCGCCATGCGCAAAACTTGCTGCACACAACTTGCTACACTAACCTGTCACATGCAACTCGACACACAAAAAGTTGCTACACGCATGTTGCCACACAAAACTCATCTCACAAAAGTCGCTACATGCATGTCACCACACGCAACTCAACACACACAACTTGACAAACGAAACTCGCCCTAAAACACACACAAGTCTGGCATTATCCTTCAAAAATAAAAATCTGATTAATAAGGAGACAAACTACAACAAATGTACCATATAGGAAATACGGCAGCTGTCAGTCACATGACCTGTCTATTATGTGTATGTGTGAGCTAATATATACTGCCAGGGGGAGGGCTTCCTGTTGGCTGGGGATTTATCAGGCTGCCAATTTAGCTTACAAATACTGAGGTAAAAATACTGAGCAAATAACATGTGAACGAGGTCTAATACAGGAGGAGATGACACACAGGTATATACTATATACAGGGGAGATGACACACAGATATATACTATATACAGGAGAGATGACACACAGGTATATACTATATAGAGGAGGAGATGACATACAGGTACATATATATACAGGAGATGACATACAGGTATATACTATATACAGGAAGAGATGACACACAGGTATATACTATATACAGGAGCAGATGACCTACAGGTATATACTATATACAGGAGGAGATGACATACAGGTATATACTATATATAGAAGGAGATGACATTCAGGTATATACTATATATAGGGGAGATGACACAGCAGGTATATACTATATACAGGGGAGATGACATACAGATATATACTATATACAGAAGATGACATACAGATGTATACTATATATAAGGGAGATGACAAACATGTATATACTGAGGTGACGAGGGGAAAATGAGAGGTGTGAGGTGAAAATGAAAAGGTGTGAGTGCAAAATGAGAGGAGTGAGGAAAAATAGTGGAGTGATCAGAAAATGACAGATGTGAGGTTGAAATGACAAGTGTTAGGGGGGAATGAGAGGAGTGAGGGAGAAAATGAGAGATGTAAGGGGGAAAATGAAAGATGTGATTGGGAAAATGAGAGGCATGATGGGAAAATAAGACAAGTGAGGTGCTATAACTAACCACAGATATTTACTATGCCCAGGCAACGCCGGGCTCTTCAGGTAGTATATATACAGTGGGGCAAAAAAGTATTTAGTCAGTCAGCAATAGTGCAAGTTCCACCACTTAAAAAGATGAGAGGCGTCTGTAATTTACATCATAGGTAGACCTCAACTATGGGAGACAAACTGAGAAAAAAAAATCGAGAAAATCACATTGTCTGTTTTTTTAACAATTTATTTGCATATTATGGTGGAAAATAAGTATTTGGTCAGAAACAAACAATCAAGATTTCTGGCTCTCACAGACCTGTAACTTCTTCTTTAAGAGTCTCCTCTTTCCTCCACTCATTACCTGTAGTAATGGCACCTGTTTAAACTTGTTATCAGTATAAAAAGACACCTGTGCACACCCTCAAACAGTCTGACTCCAAACTCCACTATGGTGAAGACCAAAGAGCTGTCAAAGGACACCAGAAACAAAATTGTAGCCCTGCACCAGGCTGGGAAGACTGAATCTGCAATAGCCAACCAGCTTGGAGTGAAGAAATCAACACTGGGAGCAATAATTAGAAAATGGAAGACATACAAGACCACTGATAATCTCCCTCGATCTGGGGCTCCACGCAAAATCCCACCCCGTGGGGTCAGAATGATCACAAGAACGGTTAGCAAAAATCCCAGAACCACGCGGGGGGACCTAGTGAATGAACTGCAGAGAGCTGGGACCAATGTAACAAGGCCTACCATAAGTAACACACTACGCCACCATGGACTCAGATCCTGCAGTGCCAGATGTGTCCCACTGCTTAAGCCAGTACATGTCCGGGCCCATCTGAAGTTTGCTAGAGAGCATTTGGATGATCCAGAGGAGTTTTGGGAGAATTTTCTATGGTCTGATGAAACCAAACTGGAACTGTTTGGTAGAAACACAACTTGTCGTGTTTGGAGGAAAAAGAATACTGAGTTGCATCCATCAAACACCATACCTACTGTAAAGCATGGTGGTGGAAACATCATGCTTTGGGGCTGTTTCTCTGCAAAGGGGCCAGGACGACTGATCCGGGTACATGAAAGAATGAATGGGGACATGTATCATGAGATTTTGAGTGCAAACCTCCTTCCATCAGCAAGGGCATTGAAGATGAAATGTGGCTGGGTCTTTCAACATGACAATGATCCAAAGCACACCGCCAGGGCAACGAAGGAGTGGCTTCGTAAGAAGCATTTCAAGGTCCTGGAGTGGCCTAGCCAGTCTCCAGATCTCAACCCTATAGAAAACCTTTGGAGGGAGTTGAAAGTCCGTGTTGCCAAGCGAAAAGCCAAAAACATCACTGCTCTAGAGGAGATCTGCATGGAGGAATGGGCCAACATACCAACAACAGTGTGTGGCAACCTTGTGAAGACTTACAGAAAACGTTTGACCTCTGTCATTGCTAACAAAGGATATATTACAAAGTATTGAGATGAAATTTTGTTTCTGACCAAATACTTATTTTCCACCATAATATGCAAATAAAATGTTAAAAAAAACAGACAATGTGATTTTCTGGATTTTTTTTCTCAGTTTGTCCCCCATAGTTGAGGTCTACCTATGATGTAAATTACAGATGCCTCTCATCTTTTTAAGTGGTGGAACTTGCACTATTGCTGACTGACTAAATACTTTTTTGCCCCACTGTATATATATATATATATATATATATATATACATACATACACACACACACACACACACACACACACACACACACACACACTATACTATACTATACATACATACACATACATATTATATTATACTGTACGTACATACACATACACACAGATATATTATATTATACATACATACACATACACATATATTATATTATACATACATACACATACACACACATATATTATATTATACATACATACATACACATACACACATATATTATACATACATACACATACACACACATATATTATATTATACGTACATACACATACACACATATATTATACTAGCTATTGAACCCGTTCTATGCCCTGGTGGCGAGCATTTATATTGGTATATGGTCTACATCCTGTTATGTGCTGCTCCATCTTGCGCCCCCATCCTGTCATGTGCTGCTCCATCCTGCATTTCAAAAACCTGACTGGCACATCCAAACATAGACTAAGTGTGAACAGGTGCTGAACCTAGAGTCGCCAACTCGTATATAGTTAAGTAAATAAGGCAGCACACTGTAGCGCTAAAACATGTAAACTTGAAAAATGAGAGCGTTTAGCGCATAAAAATGGCCAATTTTATGTGTACCTGGTAGCCCCTTTACGGCATCTCTCTTATACCAGGTCCAAAACTTGCCTTAACTTGAATCTTAGTCTAGGAAGAGGTTTCACATGTACCCATTCAGATGGGTACATGTGAAACCTCTCATTTTTCATATTTCTAGTGCAGTAATGCATGTTTGGATGTGCCGGTCAGGTTTTTGAAATGTATTCTTTAGCCTTCTGATCGTGCACTCCGCCTCCTAGCTTCAGGTGTTTTAATTACAGCAGGTCCAATACCCCTCCACAGAGAGAGAGAATTTTAGTCTAGGAAGAGGTTTTACATGTACCCATTCAGATGGAGATGTTTATTCTCAGCGAGGTAAGGCAAGTTTAGGACCTGGTATAAGAGAGATGCCGTAAAGGGGCTACCAGGTACACATAAAATTGGCCATTTTTATGCGCTAAACACTCTCATTTTTCATATTTCTAGTGCAGTAATGCAGTTCAAATTTCGTGTTTTCAAGTTTACATGTTTTAGCGCTGCAGTGTGCTGCTCCATCCTGCGTCCCCATCCTGTCATGAACTGCTCCATCCTGCGCCCCCATCCTGTCATGAGATGCTCCATCCTGTGTCCCCATCCTGTCATGTGCTGCACCCATCCTGCGCCCCCATTCTGACATGCGCTGCTCCCATCCTGCGCCCCATTCTGACATGTGCTGCACCCATCCTGCGCCTCCGTTCTGACATGTGCTGCTCCCATCCTGCGCCCCCGTTCTGTCATGTGCTGCTCCCATCCTGCGCCCCCGTTCTGTCATGTGCTGCTCCCATCCTGCGCCACCTTTCTGTCATGTGCTGCTCCCATCTTGCGCCACCGTTCTGTAATTTGCTGCTCCCATCCATAAGATGCTCCATAGTATATGCCCCGTACACTGCTTCATAAAGGTTGATGGCCCCATAAGATGCTCCATAGTATATGCCCCCGTACACTGCTCCATTATGGTTGATGGCCCCCATAAGATGCTCCATAGTATATGCCCCCGTACACTGCTCCATTATGGTTGATGGCCCCATAAGATGCTCCATAGTATATGCCCCCGTACACTGCTCTGTTATGGTTGATGGCCCCTTAAGATGCTCCATAGTATATGCCCCCGTACACTGCTCCATTATGGTTGATGGCCCCATAAGATGCTCCATAATATATGCCCCGTACACTGCTATATAAAGGTTGATGGCCCCCATAAGATGTTCCATAGTATATGCCCCGTACACTGCTCCATAAAGGTTTATGGCCCCCATAAGATGCTCCATTGTATATGCCCCCGTACACTGCTCCATTATGGTTGATGGCCCCCATAAGATGCTCCATAGTATATGCCCCGTACACTGCTCCATTATGATTGATGGCCCCATAAGATGCTCCATAGTATATGCCCCCGTACACTGCTCAAATATGGTTGATGGCCCCATAAGATGCTCCATAGTATATGCCCCCGTACACTGCTCAAATATGGTTGATGGCCCCATAAGATGCTCCATAGTATATGCCCCCATACACTGCTCCATTATGGTTGATGGCCCCATAAGATGCTCCATAGTATATGCCCCGTACACTGCTCCATAAAGGTTGATGGCCCCCATAAGATGTTCCATAGTATATGCCCCGTACACTGCTACATAAAGGTGTATGGCCCCCATAAGATGCTCCATAGTATATGCCCCCGTACACTGCTCCATTATGGTTTATGGCCCCCATAAGATGCTCCATAGTATATGCCCCGTACACTGCTCCATTATGGTTGATGGCCCCATAAGATGCTCCATAGTATATGCCCCCATTCACTGCTCCATTATGGTTGATGGCCCCATAAGATGCTCCATAGTATATGCCCCCGAACACTACTCCATTATGGTTGATGGCCCCATAAGATGCTCCATAGTATATGCCCCCGTACACTGCTCCATTATGGTTGATGGCCCCATAAGATGCTCCATAGTATATGCCCCCGTACACTGCTCCATTATGGTTGATGGCCCCATAAGATGCTCCATAGTATATGCCCCCGTACACTGCTGCATTATGGTTGATGGCCCCATAAGATGCTCCATAGTATATGCCCCGTACACTGCTCCATAAAGGTTGATGGTCCCATAAGATGCTCCATAGTATATGCCCCCGTACACTGCTCCATTATGGTTGATGGTCCCATAAGATGCTCCATAGTATATGCCCCCGTACACTGCTCCATTATGGTTGATGGCCCCATAAGATGCTCCATAGTATATGCCCCCGTACACTACTCCATTATGGTTGATGGCCCCATAAGATGCTCCATAGTATATGCCCCCGTACACTGCTCCATTATGGTTGATGGCCCCATAAGATGCTCCATAGTATATGCCCCCGTACACTGCTCCATTATAGTTGATGGCCCCATAAGATGCTCCATAGTATATGCCCCCGTACACTGCTCCATTATGGTTGATGGCCCCATAAGATGCTCCATAGTATATGCCCCGTATGCTGCTGCGATATATAAAAAAAAATACCATACTCCCCTATCGTCGCTGGGCGCCGAGTGCTGGGGGGCCTGAGCAGGCGGGGACACCGGCACGCTGTGGGGGTCAGGTGCCGGAGTCGCCGCTAGCTCAGGCCCCCGACATTTGCTATATTCACCTGGCCCTGATCCAGCGCTGCGTGCCGCTTCTTCCGGGTCCTCTGGCTGTGACTGTTCAGTCAGAGGGCGGCGCGCATTAAGCGCATCATCGCGCCCTCTGAACTGTGAACGTCACAGGCAGAGGACCCGGGAGACGGAGCCGCACGCAGCGCTGGAAAGGGACAGACAGGTGAATATAGTTTATACTTACCCTCCTGGTGCGTCCCTGCCTCTCCGTTGGAGATCGCGGTGTGCGTTCAGTGTTTACGCATACCGCGATCTCCTGGGAGCGTCACTCTGTGGGGCCCAGACTGCGCTGGCGCTTACGCAGTCTATAAAGGCTTCGGACAGAGTGACGCTCCCAGCGTCATATTATAGATTATACATACATACACATACAAACACATATATTATACATACATACACACATATATTATATATACTGTATATATGTATATATACATATATATATATACACACACACATATATACATAAATATGTACATATACATATATACACATATATACACACACACATATATACATAAATATGTACATATACATGTACATATATACACATATATATATATACATATATGTGTATATATATGTATATATATGTATATGTATAATATAATATATGTGTGTGTATATACATATATATATATATCTGTGTATATATATATATACACATATATATACATAAATATGTACATATACATGTACATATATACATATATGTGTATATATATATATACAGTATATATAATATATGTGTATGTATAATATATGTGTGTATATGTATATATGTGTGTGTATATATATATATATATATATATATATATATATTCATATTCAGGGTGTTGGAACGTAGATCCCTTATTCATATATGCACAGTTTACATAATTTAAGCACGGAAAACGTCCTTTTTTGGTCTTACCCGTTAATGTAGCTTGAGCGATCTGTTGTGTAGCATAGGATACAATCTGAAATAAGCAATAAGTAATCTAATATGTTTTAGGTGATATTAAGCACATTTGCACTTATGCACTTTGATTCAAATATGTAATGATGCACTTTTAACAATATTTAATGCACTGTTATAATGTATATTATAATCAGCTATAATTAAGGATGGTTAAGATACCTATAAATACACTTTATGTAGATGCACCCACTGCTTGAGAAAGGCTCATTTGTAGCCGAAATGTCGCCCAGATATATATGTGTGTATACAGTACAGACCAAAAGTTTGGACACGTCTTCTCATTTAAAGATTTTTCTGTATTTTCATGACTATGAAAATTATACATTCACACTGAAGGCATCAAAACTATGAATTAACACATGTGGAATTAGAATATCAGTTGTTTCACACTTTTTGTTAAGTATATGTCTATGGCTAGGTTCACATTGCGTTAGTGCAATCTGTTTAGCGCATACGCTAACGGAATGCGCTAACGAAATGTTCAAAAAGGGATTGCGTTTAGCGATCCCGCTAGCGCAGATGCCCGATCTGCGCTAGCGAGAAACGGACCTCGAACGCTGCAAGCAGCATTCGAGGTCCGTCAGAAAATAACGGGACATCGCTAGCGCATGCCAAAAATGGCATACGTTAGCGATGCGTTCGATACATTGCGCTCAATGGGTGCGCTAACAGATCCGTTACATAGCGTGCACCATGTGACGGATTCCGTCAGCGGACACACACTAACGCCTTATATTCTAGGTTCTTCAAAGTAGCATGTGGTTAATCACCCGCAAGGAACCTTTCCCTGAACTAATGGAACTAAAATGTTCCCTAAATCTTGTGCACATTGGACGGATAGTTTTGCCTATGTAATAAAAATGGCAACGACAGAAAAGAATATATACCACATTTTTACTTTTACATTTTTTGATTAACCACATAACGCTAATCCCAGATTACTGAACTTTGCAGGATTGGAAGTAGTTAAACACTCCTCGAGGAGAGGAAATTACAACAAGTTTCTCCTACAACAGGAAGCAAAATGGATTCTGAGAGCTAACGCTCAAGGTCCAATGGGTCTAAATGATAAGTTAGACATGTCTGTCTTTTTATAGAAATAAGGTCTTTTATAGTAATAAGTGATTTATCTGTCACTCTGCAAATTTATGTGATTGTGACTGTTTTTAAGATTGCACATATTTATCTGGGCATAGACTAATTAGTAGTGTTGAGCATTCCGATACCGCAAGTATCGGGTATCGGCCGATACTTGCGGTATCGGAATTCCGATACCGAGATCCGATACTTTTGTGGTATCGGGTATCGGTATCGGATCCATAGGGATGTGTAAAATAAAGAATTAAAATAAAAAATATTGATATATTCACCTCTCCGGCGGCCCCTGGACATCACTCTGGTAACCGGCAGGCTTCTTTGTTTAAAATGAGCGCGTTTAGGACCTGCGAATGACGTCGCGGCTTCTGATTGGTCGCGTGCCGCTCATGTGACCGCCACGCGACCAATCACAAGCCGCGACGTCATCGAAAGTTAACGCGCTCATTTTTAAAAATGAGCGCGTTAAGGACCTTCGATGACGTCGCGGCTTGTGATTGGTCGCGTGGCGGTCACATGAGCCGCGACATCATTCGCAGGTCCTAAACGCGCTCATTTTAAACAAAGAAGCCTGCCGGTTACCAGAGTGATGTCCAGGGGCCGCCGGAGAGGTGAATATATCAATATTTTTTATTTTAATTCTTTATTTTACACATCCCTATGGATCCCAGGGCCTGAAGGAGAGTTTCCTCTCCTTCAGACCCTGGGAACCATCAGGATACATTCCGATACTTGATGTCCCATTGACTTGTATTGGTATCGGATATCGGTATCGGCGATATCCGATATTTTTCGGGTATCGGCCGATACTATCCGATACCGATACTTTCAAGTATCGGACGGTATCGCTCAACACTAGTGGTAACTAATTAGTGATGTCACACAGATGTTTTTGTATTCACTATAAATGAATGGTTTTGTTTCCCAATCGCATACCTGGACCCATTGAAGCGCATCGCGCGCGAAACGGCCGTCGTCCGGTTCACTCCCCGCACCCTCTCTTTTTACCTGCTGCCCGAAAGGCATGTCCTTACTCCGATATATGGATGAATGAAGGATTTTTAATACTTCGCTTGGTGAGTGTCACCTTTTCTTTTTTTCTTTGGATGTTCAAAGAAAAATGTTCACCTGTTGCAACGGCCAAGCCAATCTCCTTTGGGACGAGTTAGAGCGACGAGTTGGGGCCCGTATCCATAGCAATAAAGATGAATTGGTTGCAGATTTGCAAATGGAATGGAGCAAGATGTCTTGAATGCCATTGTGGCTTCAATGCCTCATCGGTGTGGTGCAGTAATTAAAGCAAGAGGTAATGCTACAAAATACTAAGTTATGGCATTGTAAGCAATGAATTGCCCTCTATGTTGTGATCAATAAATAGTATATGCAAAATCTTTGGTAGTCAGTTTTCTTTAGTTAAATGGCTATACCTATATTCTAAATAATTTTGGTTAAAATTAAGGTCTTGCATGATGGCAACTTCATTACCAGGAAAATGGCATCACAACAACCAGACAGAAGTAATCCCAATTTAAAAAAAAAAAATGCTAAACTTTTGGGCGCCACTGTATGCAACCTCAGGAAAAAATTATGGAATCGACGTCCTTGGAGGATGTTCATTCAGTTGTTTTAATTTTGTAGAAAAAAAAGCAGATCACAGACATGGCACAAAACTAAAGTCATTTCAAATGGCAACTTTCTGGCTTTAAGAAACACAAAGAAATCAAGAACAACAAATGTGGTAGTCAGTAATGGTTACTTTTTTAACCAAGCATAGGGGAAAAATTATGGAAACACTCAATTCTGAGGAAAAAAATCACGCAATGTTGCAAAAGATGTTGGTTGTTCACAGTCAGCTGTGTCTAAAATCTGGACCAAATACAAACAACATGGGAAGGTTGTTAAAGGCAAATATACTGGTAGACCATGGAAGACATCAAAGCGTCAAGACCAGAAACTTAAAGCAATATGTCTCCAAAACAGGAAATGCACAACAAAACAAATGAGGAACGAATGGGAGGAAAGTGGAGTCAACGTCTGTGACCGAACTGTAAGAAACCGCCTAAAGGAAATGGGATTTACATACAGAAAAGCTAAACCGAAAGCCATCATTAACACCTAAACAGAAAAAAACAAGGTTACAATGGGCTAAGGAGAAGCAATCGTGGCCTGTGGATGACTGGATGAAAGTCATATTTTGTTTCTGGTGTCCTTTGACAGCTCTTTGGTCTTCACCATAGTGGAGTCAGACTGTTAGAGGGTGTTCACAGGTGTCTTTTTATACTGATAACAAGTTTAAACAGGTGCCATTACTACAGGTAATGAGTGGAGGAAAGAGGAGACTCTTAAGAAGTTACAGGTCTGTGAGAGCCAGAAATCTTGATTGTTTGTTTCTGACCAAATACTTATTTTCCACCATAATATGCAAATAAAATGATAAAAAAAACAGACAATGTGATTTTCTGGATTTTTTTGTCAGTTTGTCTCCCATAGTTGAGGTCTACCTATGATGTAAATTACAGACGCCTCTCATCTTTTTAAGTGGTGGAACTTGCACTATTGCTGACTGACTAAATACTTTTTTGCCCCACTGTACATCTTGCAGTCTCGGGCAACTGCTGAATGTCCTTCACTGCCAGTGCCCCTCTGACATCTCCTCCTGCCAGGGGAGAAAGAAATGGTAAATGGGCATGGATTGAGTGTGGCCATGAGCATGGCCCAAATTTGCCGCTGTGTGCTATGCACGCAGTATTATCTGTCCCTCTTTCTGGTCTTCAAAAGTTGGAGGGTATGCCTGCATCATACTGCTTTCAGATTACACAGCAAGAACTTGACAGATGTCCTTTAACACTGAAGCCTTGTTAGCATATTGTTTAGTTGGGGGCTATTTATGAAGATAAAAACTGCATAATTTACCCCCCAAAATACAGCAAACACCTGGGTGTGACGTGTTCTTTTCTCTGAATTAGGATATTTTTGAAGAATAACCATCATTCATTTTTCTTTTACTTTTTAAATGATAGGTGTTATGTTTCACCTAGTGAGGTGGATTTTTAACCCCTTTCTGACCTCGGACGGGATAGTACGTCCGAGGTCAGAACCCCCGCTTTGATGCGGGCTCCGGCGGTTTTGAACAGCTGACATGTGCCCGCAATAGCGGGGGGTGAAATCGCGATTCTCCCGCTGCTATTAACTAGTTAAATGCCGCTGTCAATCGCTGACAGCGGCATTTAACCGGCACTTCTGGCCCGGTGGCCGGAAATGAGCGCATCGCTGATCCCCATCACATGATCGGGGGTCAGCGATGCTTCTGTGTAGTAACCATAGAGGTCCTTGAGACCGCTATGGTTACTGATCCCTGGTAGCTGTGAGCGCCACCCTGTGGTCGGCGCTCATAGCACACCTGCTTTTCTGCTGCATAGCAGCGTTCTGATGATCGCTGCTATGTAGCAGAGGCGATCGAGTTGTGCCAGCTTGTAGCCTCCTATGGAGGCTATTGAAGCATTGCAAAAGTAAAAAAAAAAAAAAATATATAAAAGTTTAAATCACCCCCCTTTCGCCCCATTCAAAATAAAGCAATAAAAAAAATCAAACCTACACATATTTGGTATCGCCGCGTTCAGAATCGCCCAATCTATCAATAAAAAAAAGCATTAACCTGATCACTAAACAGCGTAGCGAGAAAAAAATTCGAAACGCCAGAATTATGTTTTTCTGGTCACCATGACATTGCATTAAAATGCAATAACGGGCGATCAAAAGAACGTATCTGCACCGGAATGGTATCATTAAAAACGCCAGCTCGGCACGCAATAAATAAGCCCTCAACCGACCCCAGATCATGAAAAATGGAAACGCTACAGGTATCGGAAAATGGCGCAATTTTTTTTATTTATTTATTTTTTTAGCAAAGTTTGGAATTTTTTTTCACCACTTAGATAAAAAAAAAAACCTAGTCATGTTAGGTGTCTATGAACTCGTAATGACCTGGAGAATCATAATGGCACATCAGTTTTAGCATTTAGTGAACCTAGTAAAAAAGCCAAACAAAAAACAAGTGTGGGATTGCACTTTTTTTGCAATTTCACCGCACTTGGAATTTTTTTCCCGTTTTCTAGTACACGACATGCTAAAACTAATGATGTCGTTCAAAAGTACAACTTGTTTTGCAAAAAATAAGCCCTCACATGGCCATATTGACGGAAAAATAAAGTTATGGCTCTGGGAAGGAGGGGAGTGAAAAACGAACACGGAAAAACGGAAAATCCCAAGGCCATGAAGGGGTTAAAGTCCTTGGTTTGAATGAGCAGGACCCGGATCAGCTGTAATGTAGCATGGACTGAGGACATTGGTTCAGTATCAGTGTGTCTGTTTTTATCACTCGTGTTTGATCCATGTGTACACTTTTACCATTAGTGTAGGGTCCATGTATCTTTTTTTTTTTTACCATCAGTCATCAGTGTTTTTCACAAATGGATATAGAAATAAATGAATTACAAAACTACTCTTATACTTTGCAATGTTAAATACGAACAGTACATGACGCAACCTGCGTGCTGTACATGTTTTTCATGGACCCATGGACTTGTACTGGCCCTTTTTCATTCGGACATGTTTCCATGTTTTTTGTAGAGGTGCATTCCTTAAAAAACATGGACATGTGAACCGCGCTATAATGGGTATGTGTTGTATCCATAAAAAAGCACATACAACATGTACGTGCAACATGTAAGTGTGAATGAGAGTAAATAACAACAAATCTCGCAATGCAATCAGAAAAGACATTGCTCATAAAGTTTTGAATACTGTTGATGAATTGGTTAACCCAAAAGGCATGATATTTTCAAATAGACCCTCTGATATTAGAAACTCCGTTTTCCACTCATCCCCCTTCCAGATGCGTATGAAATTGTAAGACCTTCTAAGATCAAGTTCAGAAAACCATTTAGCCCCAGTAAGTTAGTTACAGTGGCATATAAAAGTTTGGGCACCCTTAGTCAAAATTACTGTTATCGTGAATAGTTAAGCAATTTTGAAGATTAAATGATCTCGAAAAAGGTCTAAAGTTAAAGATGACACATTTCCTTTATATTTAAGGCAAAAAATATATATAATTTCATATTTTACATTTTAGAAATTTAAAAAATGAAAATGGGTTGATGCAAAACTTTGGGCACCCTACATGGTTAGTACCGAGTAGCACCTCCTCTTGAAAATATCACAGCTTGTAAACCCTTTTTGTAGCCAGACAAGAGTCTTTCAATTCTGGTTTCAGGGATTTTCATCCATTCTTCCTTGGAAAATTCTTCCATTTCTGAGATTCCTGGGTCATCTTGCATGCACTGCTATTTTGAGCTCTAGCTACAGATTTTCAATGATGCTTAGAACAGGGGACTGTGAGGACCATTGCAAAACCAGCTTGCGCCTTCTGAGGTAATCTATTGTGGATTTTGAAGTGTGCTTAGGAATCGGATCATTATTGGTGATGAGCGAATGTGCTTGGTGATACTCGGATATCACTCGAGTATCTGGGTGCTCGGATATGATCAGCAGTCGTCGATCATTGGCTAGTGCTCGGAATGAATGCTTGAATCACCGCCCCGCATGTTTGGCTCCAGTTACACAGCCAATAAACATACAGTGATTGCCTGCCAGTCACTGTTATGCAGTAGCCTTTTTCGTCGTGGCATTACTGTGATTCACTGGCTGTATTACCTCATTAGATGTTATGAAAGGACAGGCGCCGCCACACTTGGCACACTAAAGCCATTCCACAGCTCAGGGACAGTTCTTATTGGAGGGAGAGAGTTTTTGGCCATTCCTGTGTGCACAGTTTTAGGAATCAAAGTCCCCCAGTGGTGAAACTTTAGTCAAACATCATACTAAAAGTCCTTCTTAGGGATAATCTTGTGCTTCGCTGTTTCTATGTGACACATTCTGCATTTAGCCTAGGGACAGCCCGAGCAGGGGAAGTGGCTGAATACAGTCTCTAGGCAGGGATTAGAGCAGTGATGGCAAACAATTAAAAGGCCAAGTGCCCAACCTGCAATCCAAAAGTGCCAACACAGCAATTTAACCTGAATACTGAGGTTTTAGATTAGAAAAACAATTCCTACATAAGGACGCTGGAGAGTCTATAATAGCATGGAGCTTGTAAGCGCTGCACTCCAAGCTTAAGATACTAGCCACCGATTGCAGTGGAGGCCTGTTATTGAGAATGGAAAGGATTTTTAATCAAAAGTAAAATTGCAAAGTTTGTTTTTACAACCTCTTTGCAATTGTAACCCTTTATCATGATGAGAATAACCTCCTTTTAAACCAGGGATGTCAAACTCAAGTATACAGAGGGCCAAAGTTAAAATGTCTACTATTTAGAAACTTTTTCCTTATCAAATAAAACCATTAACTTTTGGAATTATAGCGGAGTAATGTAATATGCTATGTAAGAGAAGTAAAAAGCTTATGGCCCAATCGCCTAATTTAAATAAGTAATAACAAATCTTGAATAAAACAGATAAAGGATGATGAAAACAAAAGTGCTCCCAAATACAGTATGATACCCCCACAGTGAATACCTCCACATGCACAGTATGATGACCCTACTGTACCCCCTCCCTCAATTCCCCCAACAAAGAATACATACAGCATACAATATAATGGCTCCACAAAGTCCTCCATACAGTATAATGGGCCCCACATAGTCCTGCATAAAATGTAATGGGTCCCACTTGAGAGCAAAGAGGAATTGCTCATGGGATGAAAACTTTTATTAGGAGTATTCTGCTCTCTATAAATATTTTAGAGATCGGATATCCAAGAAAACCTCTTAAAATCATCAGGCAATACAAACCCCGAGAAACCAGCTCTTGGAAAGTAAAAAAAATTTTTTTTCAGAATAGATGAACAACTCAGCCGTCACACTAGCTGTATTTGTTCAGTACTTTACATCAGTATTTATAAGCCAAAACCAGGAGTGGGTGATAAATACAGAAGTGGTGCATATGTTTCTATTATACTTTTGCTCTAATTGTTCCACTCCTGGTTTTGGCTTACACATACTGATGTAAAATACTGACCAAATAGTGAAAGTGTGACGGCATACGATGTATTGGCAAGTATTATCAAGGTGCACCCGAGGTCAAGAGGATACTGACCAAATATTGGTACCTTCTAATAGAAGATAATGACCTATGTGATACGATCACTCAATTTCCTATTATCCCATTTTGAAGAGGACCCGATTTCAAAAATAGGTTAGTCCCAAGTCACTTCCCATCAACGAGTGAACCAAGTAGCAATTGGCTTATAAACAAGACGACGGGGTGTAATTGTGTGGCCATTGTAAGGCGTGCAAGTTTATTCTTACAGTTAAACAATTTAAGAGTCGAAAACAACCAGAAAAATTGATCTAAGAGTATGGGCATCATTAATAGGTTGTGAGCCAGATGCTCTGCATTTCCTGTGTGTGAATATTGCTGCATACAGACTGTTTCTTTTTGTGCACTGGTGTACCAAATTGTCAATCCCTGATTGTAGGCTGGCTGTCTCATTGGTTTTACTGCACCAGTGTAGCCGCTATCTTTAAATGGGTTCACTGCGCCGTTAGTGCATTTGTTTTGAGGCCTGGGCAGGTAAGCGTCTTTGCCTTTTTCTTGGTGTTTTTTGTAGATTTTTGGAGGATTTTCAAGTCCTCTTTTTGTGGTTTTGATGTTAGAGTAGGACTCACAAGCATGAGGACCCGTGACATGGGTTGTGAGCTTCTGTATTTTGGCTAGAATATCAACTAATACCTCACATATATTGCTATGTGTTTTTTACACTTTATATCTTTTCAAGGTGCAGTTTGGCCCAGATGGCTCTGTAAACTGTGGCCTCTGTTCACACAGGATGAATTTTAGTTAGCACTCGGCAGCCCGCCTGATCTAAGAGTATGGGCATCATTAGTAGGTTGTGAGCCAGAAGCTCTGCATCTCCTGTGTGTGAACACTGCCACATACAGACTGTATCGTTTTGTGCACTGGTGCACCAAACGGCCAATCCCTGATTGTAGGCTGGCTGTCTCATCAGTATTACTGCACCTGGTAGCTGTCATCATTAATTGGGTCCACTGCACCCTGTTAGTGCATTTGTTTTGAGGCCTGGGCAGGTAAGCATCTCTGTCTTTTTCTTGGTGTTTTTTATAGATTTTTGGAGGATTTTCAAGTCCTCTATTTGTGGTTTCAATGTTTTATTTACCCTAAATCATTTTTTATTAATTTAATAATAAAAGTAACATTTTAAGGCTTGCTAGTGATGGTTTATTTGGAGTTCTCCCCATTTTGTTAATAAGTTATGTATCCTTTATTTTGTCGTTAAATCTTTCGTTTATACTGTATAATAGCCCCACATGATTCTCCATAATGTTTAATGGCCCCACATAGTGCTTCATATTGTATAATCTGACCACATGGTGCTCCATACTGTATAATGGCCTCACATAGTGCTCCATACTGTATAATGTGCCCACATACTGCGCTATACTGTATAAAGGTCCCACATCTAAAAAAACAAAACAACAAAGCAAATAACAACTACTCACCTCTGCCCTTTCCAACGCTAATCTGGTCTCTTAAAATATCACAGTCCTACCTGAGGGTACACGTGCTATCTCTTCAGCACTAGCGCTGCCACCACTCTCCTCAGCCATCTCCCCAATCACCAGCGCTGCCGCCACTCTCTTTAGCCTGCCTGCCATCCCCCTCCTCAGCACGCGTGGAGACTGAGGGCACATGGCCTCATGGGAGGGCGCGTGTGCAAAGGAGAATGGGCGTGGCGCTAGTGATTAAAGAGATGGTGCGCGTGCCCATCGGGAGAGCTCTGCATGCCCCTTCTCGCACGCGGGCCATAGGTTCCCCACCACTGGCTTAGGGCTTTGCAGTCTGTTGCTAAATATATAGCTGCTGTAGGTTACCACATTTTAAATTTTTGGTGAAAAAATTGACTGTAATTTCATCCATACAAGTTAACGTGCTTTGTGCAAAATTATGGTGATTTAAAATTTTTAAAAACCGATTGGTCAGTTAGAGTGAACAAAATTTTTGAGGGACCAAAAATTAATTGTCATCCATTCAGTTTAACCTGTGTGAAATTATGATGGCTTGAAATTTTTAAAAATCGCTTGGCCTGCTGCAGGTGACCAAATTTTATTTTTTATTAAAAACATCTAGTTTCAATTAATCAAGGAAACTTGGTTTCCAGAGACCTAGCAATTAGAAAATGTATAAGGCGTGTGGTAAGGGACAAAGAAGTGAAAGTGCTGATGATGGTGCACACAGATGGTGAGGACGTGGGGCAGGTGCGACTGCACCTGTTGCTTAAGCACAAGCAACACGCCCATCCATGAGAACTTCTTGTCCCACCTTGCAAAGAGGTAAGTGACACCACTTCTGAAGTCACATGAGTGCGAACAGGAGGTCAGTTGGATAGCAGATAAGGCAGCACCATCCAGTCTTCCACACGGTCTAGTCTCACAACCCAATAGTCAAGATCACTTTATCCTCACCCTGATCCTTTTTACTCCCTCCATGTCGAGTCCCAGGTGACCTGTTATCCCACACTAGGACACTCTGAGGAGGTGTTTACATAATAATTTATTGATTGTGGACTCTCATTGTGCATGTCCCAAGAGTGACTTGCTGTTTAGTGATGCACAAAACTCAGAGCAGGAATAGTCAAAAGAAGATGACGTTGGGGAATGGCAAATTTTGTCTAAGGAGGCAGATGATGATACACAGTTGCCGATAAGTCAGGCTATTAAGTCAGGAGGACCAGGAAGCAATATTAAATGATCCTCTGTGTTGACTATGTCTACAAGGTCATTAATAAATATGTCAAAATGTATTTAATTAGACAGCAAGAAAATAAGCAAGTTTTCAACTGACTTGTTTTTTATATCTGCTTCCATTTTCCTGCAATGAGAGCTTTTATCTTTCATAGTGTACAGTTGGTATCCAAGGAGCTTGGTCACTAGTGCTTGTTCAGACCCTGGCAGAGTGTGCACAGTAGTTAAGACACCAAGAGAGAAATTAATTCTTTACATACTAGCCACATATCTTCAGCCCATGCCCATTTTATTTCTATACTGCAGTTCTTTATCTCTCAGCTCCTGACAAGCTGCTGTTATAAATCTTGTAAAACCACCAGCCTGCAGTATTGGTTTCTCTCAGAGCAGATTTCCTAATCATGGCCCTTGAATCTTACTGGCCATGTGCTTTTTAAATGTCCAGTTATCTCTATATGTAAATATAATGATAACCGTGTAGACTGCAGAACAAACCACTGTTAGCGAAATGTTTTATAGCAGAACATGTGCTGATCTGTATAGTTTTAATTCTACGCTTCGAAATAAGTACATTTTTAACTTTGAAAACATACATTTATTTTTTTGCCATCAGCCTACAAACTAATCATATGACAAACAGAGAAACAATTTAAGGTAAAAAGATCCACATGTGTTTGTGAAAAAAGATATTCCAGTTTTTGCATTATGGGGAATGTGGAGACACGGCATTGTATCTTAATTATCTAGACGTCTACTTTCAGTAAGCCAAGAGGAATAGACTGTTACCTATATGCTGACTTTTGAATTTGTGTTTCTTTTTGGTTTTGTCAAGAAAACAGACTTTCGTATGTGTAAAAGCCATTAATATTGACTTGTAAGTTGACAATTTGTTGTGACACATTGTGCTCTTATCAGCCAGTTTGTTGACTTTGAAAATAGAGGACAAAAAATTATGCGAAAAGATTACATAATCAAACAATGTGAGTTGGTCTTAATTGCATTCTTCCCTTTTACCTGTAAATACTGAATGAAGAATACTTGTCAATTATACAAAGTTATATGCCTCTGTATGAGAGCCAGAGATTCAGCCAAGACATCGAAAGATCCAGAGACTCTACAGGACCGCAGCCATGACATCATGGCTCCATCACGAGGGACACAGATTTGTCATTCTACAGGATGCAGATCTGCTCCATTGACCATCATAAATCCTTGGATACGTTTGGAAAAAGCCAGGATTGGGACCTGCTGGTCACCTGGTTCCATAGAGATGTTCGGAGAAGCCACTTTGTGACCCTCCGGTCAACTGGCCTTGTACCTGAATAAACTGTCATCTTCCTAAGCTTGTCGTTACCTCCTCTCTGTGCATGCCACAGGTGGGGTAGTCAGCCCTAGAAGCTCTGAAGTAACAGGTGCTCTTATCCCAGCGAGTCAGCAGAAGGATGAGATTCTGTAATGTGCACCATTTTGGGTTTTGTGCTGGGACTGTTTTACATGTTATTTATAATAATAATAATAATTTTATTTATATAGCCCCAACATATTCCGCAGCGCTTTACAAATTATAAAGAGGATTTGTACAGACAATAGACATTACAGCATAACAAAAATCATAATTTGCCGGATTTGTGGTTCAATAAAGCATTGCTTTGCTACACTGTTATACCCTCACCCTGTGTTGTCTGAGTAGCGTTACGCCCATGGTGAAAGGAGAGAGGGCGTTCAGTGGGACGATCCCTGTGGTTTTGGCTAGCGGATCGGAGCAACGCCGACAACACCCCCCCCCTCTCCTTGTCTCCGCAGGGAATATCAAAAAAGGTAATAAATATAGTCACAAAGTGATGACATGGCATAATTGTGTTTTTATCTAATTGTGAGAGATGTTGCCTTAAAATAGTCCATAAAAATCAGATACCAGTTACAGCTCCATTTTTGGGATTATTGGAGGTGCCTAATATTGCAGCCTATCCTTATTTATATGAATATGACCTCTACTGATCTTGTATTGATTGCATAATCTGAATAGAAAAATGTCATCAATTTTGTATAGATGAAAAATCCCTATGACTATTAAATAGTGGAACAGTTATAAGGGATGAGAGAAAGCTCATTGATTAAAGATCTCATTGTGAAGTGCTGTAAATTGAACACAGGCTACGAGGCTAAGATAACATTTAGTCTTGTGGAGCCTTCTATTTTCCTCACAAGTTTATTTAAAGCAATCTTATTTTTCATACAATTTCATACAAGCCCTAAGTTCAATCTACTAACTGATTAGTCTCCCAGCACACTCCCGCCACAAATACATGCTCCATCAGAGTATGGTGAATGGCACAACTCTGGTACATCTTGCAGTTATGAAATGCTATTCCTTGAGCTCACATAAGCCATTGTTCTTTCTCCTTGTTGAAATGTTCTGCCCATTTTCTTGTAAGAACAAGGTAAAGATCGGGCTGGTGTGGCAAATAGTCTAAATAGAGACGGGTGGCGGTTTTCTTTGGAACTGCTTTCTCAATCTGGGTTCCCTCATGCCATTCATTAAAAGATGTAATCGAGACTATTTCTGGTCGGACAGTGAGGGCTGCTTGAAGAGCCGTTTCATAATACTTTCCATTAACTCGATTTCTGGTGTTGTGATTGTTCCACGGTCTGATGCTTGTGTCTATGTAACCAGGGCCAACACTTGGTACAAACATAAGATTGTTGGTATCACAAAAGCTTTTGATAATTTTCCAATTTTGGTGCGAGGAGCCAAAAGAGAAACCGTTAGAAGCAAAGTATGTATAAATACCATCATAACCAGCTGTAAGGATATCATGCTTGTGTCCTTCCTCTACCAGCAGGCCAATAAAGACTCCATCGTAAGGGGTGTTACGGATCGAATGTGAGCCAGTCACTGTCAGTAGGTTCGCCCATGATTCAGGTGGCGTTAGATAAGAGTCATAAATGTAGAAGAAAGGAAGACTTTTACCGGTACTTGTTTTATATCTGTAAAAAGCTGCATGGGATCCAAAGCTAAAAGGACAAAGGAATATTACATAATAAACAAGATATGCAAGAGTACGGCAAATAGTATTGTAAAACGTACATTGTACTAGTAGTGATGATTGCACAGTAGCTCAATCAAGTAAATATGCCACACGGCCCTCGGCCTCAACATGAATAGATATGAAGGTTCTCAAACATGTCAATCAGGAAAATTAAAATATGGACCTTACCAAGTGAATATGAACACAGAAACAGTTATTTCAGTTGGGCATGGCCAAAAGTGATTGACAAGGGATAAGAAATGCTAAATATCCTCATGTTTCATTACAGCTGTATTGTTAGTCAAAAAGGAGGGAAAGAATTGGCCTAAGGGTTATGAAAGGTGAAGGGGAAGACAAACATGATCCCTTTTGTCATAAATCCAATCCAAAATCTAAGCAGTGTAGTACGGTGGAGAGGATGGTGGGGGCTCTTAACTAGGAATGCTGAAGAGGAGCAGGATATGGGTCTATGGTCTTCTCATCACATGTAAGACCTGAAGAGATGATGCTTCTGACTAGCCTATATGCCGGTAATGTGTTAGGCTACAAGAGATGAAGCCTCTGCTTGGCTGCTGTAGTTTGATTTAGACAATACTCCCGGTAGAACAGGAGAGGAAAGGGGAGCAAGTGTCCAGACTGCAGATCAGGAAGAGCATAGCCGACATTATTCTCTCTTCACCATGGTCCCTTTTAACACTACTATGCTGGTGTGGGACAGGTCCTTGCAGGACAGCAAAGTGGACAAGTATACATGCAAAATCTGTTTCTTTTTTTTTTTATATATATATCTGTGTAGATATGTTTGTGTATTGTGTAATGTGTTCCCAAATGAGTGTGCATATGTTTGTAATATGTATGTGAGTGTGTGCATACTATGTGTAATGTTTGCATAAAATGTATAAGCATTTATTGTATGTGTATTGTAAAATCATGTTTTGTGTATAGTATAGCGATACTATTTATATGTACTATATAACAATGCAATTACTGTGTACTGCATAGTGGTACTATTTATGTATATGGTGCCCCTTCCACCAGGGCTCCTGCATTGCTAACATCTATTTTACACTGACATACTACATCATTTCAGATAAGCACATAGTTGAAAACATGGAGGGGGACAAGGTGACTAGTCCAAGAGACAGTTCCTGCCAGGTTCTCCCCACCAGCTCAGCTAAATTGACAAGTCTCGCCTTATGTGTGTGGGTAGAGACCAGTCAGTCTAGGTGAGGAGGTGGGGAGAAGCTGACAGGACTTGCCTATTTGAACTAGTCATCTCATCCCCAGCGGTGCTTTCACTGTTTTCTCTCTGAATTACTCCAGTGTTTCAGAGTAAAGCATAGACGTTTAGAATGCAGGAGTCAGTCTCTGTTTCATGAAGCAAATAGTTCAGGCACCATTTATCAGCTGTAAAGTTCCTTTGGCAAGCTTCCAGAACAAATAACGGTAATCAAAAAACGTACTTATCAATGATGTATTTAATGTTTTCATGAAGTGTGTGGTCATCACGTCCCTTGTATGGCTGGATATGAAACGCAACCTGCAATACACAGAAAATGCAAATTCATTTTGAGGATACATTACAATACTCACATCTGTCACATGGATGCCAGTTTTGTATCTGTAAAAATGTCTCATTTTATCAGTCATGCACCAGAGTTACAGCAAACATGCAGAGATAAAATTAACTGATAATAATGGTGGAGACCACAAAATCATTCATCATGTGCAGCGCTTCTGTCACCAGATTTCATAATACATTATTAAAAAGATCTCTCAGTAAATATAAGACAGGTTTACTTTCTGTCGAAATCCATGTTAAGGGAGGAAGTATGCAGCCATACGCAGACCAGCCAAACGCAAGTGTGAACCCGGCCTAATTATATCTGTTCTGTGAAGGTCTCTGAGATTTGTTTGAGAATATTAGGGATCAAACAGCACCACGAGAACCAAGGAACACACCAGACAAGTCAAGACAAGGGATAAAGGTGTGGAAAAGATTAAAGCAGCGTTAGGTTATAATAAATAGCCCAAGCTCTGAACATCTCACAGAGCCCTATTCAATCCATCATCCAAAAAAAGGAGTATTGACAACTGTAAACCTAACAAGACATAGCAGTTTACCTAAACTGACATCCCAAGCAAGGAGAGCACTAACTAGAAAAACTGCCAAGAGGCCCATTGTAATTATGGAGAATCTGCAGCGATCCACAGCTCAGGTGGGAGAATCTGTCCACAGGACAACAGTTAGTCATGTACTACATAATTCTGGCCTTTATGGAAAAGTGGCAAGAAGAAAGCTATTTTTGAAAGCCATAAGAAGCCCTATTTGCAAAAAGACATGTAGGGGACAAAACCAGCATGTGAAAGATGCTCTGGTCAGATGAGACTAAAGTAGAACTTTTTGGGCTAAATGCAAAAGCTATGTCTGACGGAAAACTAACACTGCACATCACCCTTAAAACACCATCCCCACTAACAAACATGGTGGTGGCAGCATCATGCTGTGGGTATGCTTTTCTTCAGCAGGTACAGGGAAGCTGGTCAGAGTTGATGGGAAGATGGATGGAGCCAAATACAGAGCAATCCTGGAGAAAATCCCAGCAGAGGCGAAGACTTGATACTAGGGCGTAGGTTCACCTTTCACCAGATGTGGTAGATCACTCAGTGGTACACATAGATAGACACGGGAACACTGTCTCTTTAATAACTTCCTTTGGTTTATTATAGGCAGCATAAACCAAGATGAAGTAAAACTAACAAAGCCATCTGGGCAAAACAGGAAAACAGAACAAAATGTTAGCACAAAGCACAGTCCTTCTGAGAGCGGGTTTCTTCCCACTCACCGTTAACAGAACACACACGGTTCTGGTTGGTTCCAGCACAACCACTTCTCTGGAGTGTTCCTCTCCAGACACTGAACACCTACTGCCTCTGGAGGCCAGCTACTTAAGCCCCAGACCACACCCTGGAGTGGTGATAAGGAGGACAACCTCCCAATCGCTCTATGGTTGTCCACGAAAACCCAGCACATTATACAAATTAGGTGTTAACCCCTCACAGGTCTTACTAGTGACTATGTCACACAGGACATCGACCCTAAACATACTGTCAGGGCTACAATGGAATGGTTTACAACAAAGCATATTCATGTATTTGAATGACAGTCAAAGTTGAGATCTGAAAATTGCTACTCACGGACGGTCTCCATTCAATCTTACCGAGCTGGATCTAGTTTGCAAAGAAGAACGGGCAAAAATTTCAGCCTCCGGATGTGCAAAGCTGGTAGAGACATACCCTAAGAGACTTGCAGCTTTAATTGCAGCGAAAGGTGGTCCTACAAAGTACTGACTCATGGGGGGTGCATAGAAATGCACGTAACAATTTTCAGATTTATATATTTAAAATATTAACTAAACCATGTATAATTTCCTTTACACATCACAAGTACTTTCTACTTTGTGTTGGTGTATCATATAAAATCCCAATAAAATACATTTAGGTTAACGCGAAAAAATGTGGAAAAGTTCACAAGGTATGAATACTTTTTCAAGGCAATGTAAGTACACCAGCCTTACCAGGTCTAAGAGGTCTATTTAATAATGTGTACAATTTAGACTGTAAAATGTGAAGACAGAATATGCTTTATTGCCCAGGTACAGGTTTACATTTAGGGTTGCTTTTCATGCATCTATAAATTAAATGTATTCATTTTGCACACTTTTGGTAAACGTGGATAGGTTTAATGATTTTTTTTTTCTTATTGTTAACTTCTATTAAAATCAAGTGTACACTACATAAAGTCATCCCACTATATCCTAATAAATGAGTAAGTAACATTTTCTCAGAAGGGTAAATTTGTTGCTATAGTCATTGCAAAAAGTAGTTTAGAAACACAGCGCATCTGTTACCTTAATTTCATATCTGTGGGCAGCATCCAGAACCAATGGTGCCAGGTTTTCCACTGCTTCTCCATTCTCATCTGCTGTACCAGGCGGGTACCACGACAGTACTAATACTCCTTTGACAAAACAATTATGTAGTTAGGTTGTTATTGGTAACATTAGTTTCCTATTATTGACTTATTAAAATAAATATAATTCCTCAGCTTACCTATAGCAGCTGCCCTCAGCTGCCTCATATGTTCTTCAAGGACCTCCGAGTCTTTTGAACTGTAGGGTCCTAACTCAGGGTAAAAGCTGGATCCGATGTCCTCAGGGGGACTGTGTCTGCCTTTTGGATAGCTTGCTGATATCTTTGGGTCCCAATGAGGCACCATCACATGATCCCAGTGGATATAGTTGTTATCAAACTTTGGATTTCCATACCACATGTAGTAGAAAACATGAAGATCATAGTACACTTTTGTTTGCTCGGCTGCATTCGCAGTACCTTGTGGTTGGGAAATAGCATCACTAGATACAGACCGTTTCTCTGATTGTTCTCCAAAGGGAATAAGTTCTAGGCCAGGAGCCAGATCAGAAAAGCCATCTGTAGGCTTCAAAGTTCGCAAGCCCATCATAGTTCCAAAAATGAAAAGAGTGAAAAGGAAAAGAGCAATGCATGCTTTCCGTCGAAGCCTTGCCATCTCAGACAACAGTGTTCGGATCAATAGTGCCAGAATGTTCTTCTTTTAACATCTAGTTGATATTAACCCATCAACTTTTGTGGAGACAGATCTGTAATAGCAATAGTAAGATAAGTGGTAACACAATTTAGGCAGCCAAAATACAGTATAATAAACATCATAATGTTATTAGAGGCACATACAGTGCCTTGCAAAAGTATTCGGCTCCCTGGAACTTTTCAACCTTTTCCCTCATATCATGCTTCAAACATAAAGATACCAAATGCAAATTTTTGGTGAAGAATCAACAAGTGGAACACAATTGTGAAGTTGAACGAAATTTAATAGTTACTAGCTGAAGAGCCCTGCATTGCCTGGGCATAGTAAATATCTGTGGTTAGTTATAGCACCTCACTTCTCTTATTTTCCCATCACGCCTCTCATTTTCCCCCTCACATCTCTCATTTTCTCCCTCACACCTCTCATTTTCCCATTCACTCCTCCTATTTTCCCCCTCCTTTCATTCCTCCCTCACTCCTCTCATTCCTCCCTAACACTTGTCATTTCGACCTCACATCTGTCATTTTCCGATCACTTCACTATTTTCCCTCACTCCTCTCATTTTGCACTCACACCTTTTCATTTTCACCTCACACCTCTCATTTTCACCTCAGTATATACATGTTTGTCATCTCCCTTATATATAGTATACACCTGTATGTCATCTCCTGTATATACCTGTGTCATCTCCCCTGTAAATAGTATATACCTGCTGTATGTCATCTCCTCCTGTATATTGTATATACCTATGTGTCATCTCCTGTATATAGTATATACCTGTATGTCATCTCCTGTATATAGTATATACCTGTACAGTCATGGCCAAAAGTATTGACCCTGCAATTCTGTCAGATAATACTCAGTTTCTTCCTGAAAATGATTGCAAACACAAATTATTTGGTATTATTATCTTCATTTAATTTGTCTTAAATGAAAAAACACAAAAAGAATTGTCCTAAAGCCAAATTGGATATAATTTCACACCAAACATAAAAAAGGGGGTGGACAAAAGTATTGTCACTGTTCGAAAAATCATGTGATGCTTCTGTAATTTGTGTAATTAACAGCACCTGTAACTTACCTGGGGCACCTAACAGGTGTTGGCAATAACTAAATCACACTTGCAGCCAGTTGACATGGATTAAAGTTGACTCAACCTCTGTCCTGTGCCCTTGTGTGTACCACATTGAGAATGGAGAAAAGAAAAAAGACCAAAGAAATGTCTGAGGACTTGAGAAACCAAATTGTGAGGAAGCATGAGCAATCTCAAGGCTACAAGTCCATCTCCAAAGACCTGAATGTTCCTGTGTCTACCGTGCGCAGTGTCATCAAGAAGTTTAAAGCCCATTGGCACTGTGGCTAACCTCCCTAGATGTGGACGGAAAAGAAAAATTGACAAGAGATTTCAATGCAAGATTGTGCGGATGTTGGATAAACAACCTCGACTAACATCCAAACAAGTTCAAGCTGCCCTGCAGTCCGAGGGTACAACAGTGTCAACCCGTACTATCCATCGGCATCTGAATGAAAAGGGACTGTATGGTAGGAGACCCAGGAAGACCCCACTTCTTACCCCGAGACATAAAAAAGCCAGGCTGGAGTTTGCCAAAACTTACCTGAAAAAAGCCTAAAACGTTTTGGATGAATGTTCTCTGGTCAGATGAGACAAAAGTAGAGCTTTTTGGGCAAAGGCATCAACATAGAGTTTACAGGAGAAAAAAAGAGGCATTCAAATAAAAGAACACGGTCCCTACAGTCAAACATGGCGGAGGTTCCCTGATGTTTTGGGGTTGCTTTGCTGCCTCTGGCACTGGTGTTGTGAACTGGTGGCCTAGGAGCAACATGAGACGTTCTCTGGAGAAGGTGGCACCTGTACTGACCGCAGACCTGAACTTAACGCCACAACTAGCAGTAGCCGTGGAATGTACCTAACGCTCCCTAGACATCTCGACACAGCCGGAGGACTAATTAACCCTAGAGATAGAAAAGGGAAAACAATCTTGCTTCAGAGAAAATCCCCAAAGAATAGACAGCCCCCCACAAATATTGACTGTGAGAGAAGAGGAAAATAACATACGCAGACTGAAATCAGGTTTTAGCAAAGGAGGCCATTCTAGCTAGATAGAAAGGACAGGACAGAGTGCTATGCGGTCAGTATTAAAACACTAGAAAATATCCACCACAGAAAATACAAAAATCTCCACAACTAACTAAAGGCATGGAGGGTATATCTGCATCTCCAGAGATACCAGCTTGGATAAACAAATCCTTATACAGACCAAGCTGGACAAAACACATAACATAAGGAAGCATTGAACAATAAGGCCCACAGCATGTGGACTGCAAAAATCAAGGCCAGAACTTAGCTTAGATGAAATGAACAGCAAGCAGCAGACACCAGGCAGGGATGTGAATCCTCCAGGAACAATGGACAACTGGCACTAACTGAAGGGTAAAGCAAGACTAAATAGCCCAGTTAGAATTACCATAAGTGGACACACCTGATGGCTGCTGCGATCCAAAAACAGCCGCGCTACCACTTATAACCACTGGAGGGAGCCCGAGAGCAGAATTCACAACAGTACCCCCCCCTTGAGGAGAGGTCACCGAACCCTCATCAGAGCCCCCAGGCCGATCAGGACGAGCCAAATGAAAGGCACGAACCAAATCGTCAGCATGAACATCGGAGGCAACAACCCAAGAATTATCCTCCTGGCCATAACCCTTCCATTTGACAAGATACTGAAGCTTCCACCTCGAAAAACGAGAATCCAAAATCTTCTCAACCACATACTCCAACTCCCCATCAATCAACACCGGGGCAGGAGGATCAGCAGAGGGAACAACGGGCTCCACGTATTTCCGCAACAAAGATCTATGAAAAACATTATGGATGGAAAAAGAGGCTGGAAGGGCCAAACGAAAAGACACTGGATTGATAATCTCAGAAATCCTATAAGGACCAATAAACCGAGGCTTAAACTTAGGGGAAGAAACCTTCATAGGCACATGACGGGAAGACAGCCAGACCAAATCCCCAACCCGAAGCCGGGAACCAACACGCCGGCGACGGTTAGCAAAACGCTGGGCCTCCTCCTGAGACAACACCAAATTGTCAACAACATGAGCCCAAATTTGCTGCAACCTGTCCACCACAGAGTCCACCCCAGGACAATCAGAAGGCTCAACCTGTCCCAAAGAAAAACGAGGATGAAAACCAGAATTACAAAAGAAGGGTGAAACCAAGGTAGCAGAACTAGCCCGATTATTAAGGGCAAACTCTGCCAATGGCAAGAAGGCCACCCAATCATCTTGATCAGCAGAGACAAAGCATCTCAAATAAGTTTCCAAAGTTTGATTAGTTCGCTCGGTTTGGCCATTTGTCTGAGGATGAAAGGAGGAAGAAAAAGACAAATCGATGCCCAGCTTGGCACAAAAGGCCCGCCAAAACCTAGAAACAAACTGGGAGCCTCTATCGGACACAATATTCTCCGGAATGCCATGTAAACGAACCACATGCTGAAAGAACAATGGCACCAAATCAGAAGAGGAAGGCAATTTAGGCAAAGGTACCAAATGAACCATCTTAGAAATCGGTCACAAACCACCCAGATAACAGACATCTTCTGGGAAACCGGAAGATCTAAAATAAAATCCATAGAAATATGCGTCCAAGGCCTCTCAGGGACCGGCAAAGGCAAAAGCAACCCACTAGCGCGGGAACAGCAAGGCTTGGCCTGCGCACAAATCCCACAGGACTGCACAAAAGAACGCACATCCCGTGACAAAGGCCACCAAAAGGACCTACCAACCAAGTCTCTGGTACCGAAAATCCCCGGATCACCAGCCAACACAGAACAATGAACCTCAGAAATCACTTTACTAGTCCATCTATCAGGAACAAACAGTTTCCCCACTGGACAGTGGTCAGGTTTATCAGCCTGAAATTCCTGAAGAACCCGTCGCAAATCAGGGGAGATGGCAGAAAGAATCAACCCTCCTTCAGAATGCTGAACGGCTCAAGGACCCCAGGAGAATCAGGCAAAAAGCTCCTAGAGAGGGCATCCGCCTTAACATTCTTAGAACCCGGAAGATACGAGACCACAAAATCAAAACGGGAGAAAAACAGGGACCATCGGGCCTGTCTAGGATTCAGCCGTTTGGCAGACTCGAGATAAATCAGATTCTTATGATCGGTCAAGACCACAATACGGTGCTTAGCCCCCTCAAGCCAATGTCGCCACTCCTCAAATGCCCACTTCATAGCCAACAACTCACGATTGCCGACATCATAATTGCGTTCCGCAGGCGAAAACTTTCGAGAAAAGAAGGCACACGGTTTCATCACGGAACCATCAGAATTCCTCTGAGACAAAACAGCCCCTGCTCCAATCTCAGAAGCGTCAACCTCAACCTGAAATGGAAGAGAAACATCAGGCTGACGCAACACAGGGGCAGAAGTAAACCGGCGTTTAAGCTCATGAAAGGCAGAAACAGCCGCAGAGGACCAATTCGTCACATCAGCGCCTTTCTTGGTCAAATTGGTCAGGGGTTTAACCACACTAGAGAAGTTGGCAATGAAACGGCGATAACAATTAGCAAAGCCCAAAAATTTCTGAAGGCTTTTCAGGGATGTGGGCTGGATCCAATCATGAATGGCCTGGACCTTAACCGGATCCATTTCTATAGATGAGGAAGAAAAAATGAAGCCCAAATAAGAAACCTTCTGTACTCCAAAGAGGCACTTAGACCCCTTCACAAACAAAGCATTATCACGAAGGATCTGAAATACCATCCTGACTTGTTTCACATGAGACTCCCAATCATCTGAAAAAATCAAAATATCATCCAAATATACGATCATGAATTTATCAAGATAATTCCGAAAGATATCATGCATGAAGGACTGAAACACAGATGGAGCATTAGAGAGCCCGAATGGCATCACAAGGTATTCAAAATGGCCTTCGGGCGTATTAAACGCAGTTTTCCATTCGTCACCCTGCTTAATACGAACAAGATTATATGCCCCTCGAAGGTCAATCTTAGTAAACTAACTAGCCCCCTTAATCCTAGCAAACAGATCAGAAACAAAGGTAAAGGGTATTGGAATTTGACCGTGATCTTATTCAAGAGGCGATAATCAATACAGGGTCTCAAGGAACCATCCTTCTTGGCAACAAAAAAAAAACCTGCTCCCAATGGTGAAGAAGATGGCCGAATATGCCCTTTCTCCAAAGACTCCTTAACATAGCTCCGCATGGCGGCATGTTCTGGCACAGACAGATTGAAAAGTTGGCCCTTAGGGAACTTACAGCCTGGAATCAAGTCAATCGCACAATCACAGTCCCTGTGCGGTGGGAGGGAACTGGACTTGGGTTCATCAAATACATCCTGAAAATCAAACAAAAACTCAGGAATTTCAGAAGAGGGGGAGGAGGCAATTGACGTCAAAGGAACGTCACCATGAACCCCCTGACAACCCCAACTAGTCACAGACATAGATTTCCAATCCAATACCGGATTATGCATCTGTAACCATGGGAAACCCAGCACAACAGCATCATGCAAATTATGCAACACCAGAAAACGACAATCTTCCTGATGGGCTGGCGCCATGCACATGGTCAGCTGTGTCCAAAACTGAGGTTTATTCTTAGCCAAAGGTGTGGCATCAATGCCCCTCGGAATAGGATTCTGCAAAGGCTGCAAGGGAAAACCACAACGTCTGGCAAATTCTAAGTCCATCAAGTTTAAAGTGGCTCCTGAATCCACAAATGCCATGACAGAAAAAGACGATAATGAGCAGATCAGGGTCACAGACAACAGAAATTTGAGTTGTACAGTACTGATGGTAACGGAACTAGCGATTCTCCTGGTACGCTTAGGGCAATCAGAAATAACATGAGGAGAATCGCCGCAGTACAAACACAACCTATTCTGACGTCTGAATCCTTGTCGTTCAGCTCTAGACACTATCCTATCACACTGCATAGGCTCAGGACTCTGCTCGGAAGACGACACAGTATGCGCAACTCTGTGCTCGCGCAAGCGCCGATCAATCTGAATGGCCAAAGACATAGAATCACTCAAACCAGCCGGCGTGGGGAACCCCACCATAACATCTTTAACGGATTCAGAAAGACCCTTTCTGAAAATTGCCGCCAAGGCATCCTCATTCCATTTAGTCAGCACAGACCATTTTCTAAATTTCTGGCAATATGATTCTGCCGCTTCTTGACCCTGACAAAGGGCCAACAAGGTCTTCTCAGCATGATCCACTGAATTAGGTTCATCATACAATAACCCTAGCGCCTGAAAAAATGTGTCAACATTAAGCAAAGCTGGATTCCCAGATTCTAGGGAAAATGCCCAATCCTGAGGATCACCACGCAGCAGAGAGATGACAATCCTAACTTGCTGGGTGGAATCACCAGAGGAACGGGGTTTAAGAGCAAAAAACAGTTTACATTTTTAAAGCTCAAAAATTTGGATCTGTCCCCAAAAAACAAATCAGGAGTTGGAATTTTAGGCTCTAAAACCGGAGTCTGAACGATATAATCGGAAATACCCTGTACTCTAGCAGCAAGTTGATCCACACGAGAAGCCAATCCCTGAACATCCATGCCAGCGCCAAACTCCTGAGCCACCCAGAGGTAAAGAGGGGGAAAAAAACACAGCAGACAACAGAAAAAAAAAAAAAAATATGGCTCAGCACTTTCCTTCCCTTCTTTTGAGATGCGATTAACTCATTGTGGGCCAGTTATACTGTTGTGAACTGGTGGCCTAGGAGCAACATGAGACGTTCTCTGGAGAAGGTGGCACCTGTACTGACCGCAGACCTGAACTTAACGCCACAACTAGCAGTAGCCGTGGAATGTACCCAACGCTCCCTAGACATCTCGACACAGCCGGAGGACTAATTAACCCTAGAGATAGAAAAGGGAAAACTATCTTGCCTCAGAGAAAATCCCCAAAGAATAGACAGCCCCCCACAAATATTGACTGTGAGAGAAGAGGAAAATAACATACGCAGACTGAAATCAGGTTTTAGCAAAGGAGGCCATTCTAGCTAGATAGAAAGGACAGGACAGAGTGCTATGCGGTCAGTATTAAAACACTAGAAAATATCCACCACAGAAAATACAAAAATCTCCACAACTAACTAAAGGCATGGAGGGTATATCTGCATCTCCAGAGATACCAGCTTGGATAAACAAATCCTTATACAGACCAAGCTGGACAAAACACAAAACATAAGGAAGCACTGAACAATAAGGCCCACAGCATGTGGACTGCAAAAATCAAGGCCAGAACTTAGCTTAGATGAAATGAACAGCAAGCAGCAGAGACCAGGCAGGGATGTGAATCCTCCAGGAACAATGGACAACTGGCACTAACTGAAGGGTAAAGCAAGACTAAATAGCCCAGTTAGAATTACCATAAGTGGACACACCTGATGGCTGCTGCGATCCAAAAACAGCCGCGCTACCACTTATAACCACCGGAGGGAGCCCGAGAGCAGAATTCACAACACACTGGACTGCTTGACCGTGTGCATGGCATTATGAAGTCTGAAGACTACCAACAAATTTTGCAGCATTTCTTCCTGAAAATGATTGCAAACATAAATTATTTGGTATTATTATCTTCATTTAATTTGTCTTAAATGAAAAAACATGAATCAATGGTTAACGCGATTTGTTTTAAAATAATAGATTTTTTCTCTTTTTTCCAATTCATTTTAGTTCAACTTAGGCTAGGTTCACATTGCGTTAGGGCAATCCGTTTAACGGATCGGTTAAATGGATGCGCTAATGATTGTCTTTTTTTTTGGATTGCGCTAACACATGCGTTAACGCATGGTTGCATTGCGTCGGCCTGCGTTAGCAATAGAGGTCTATGCACAGTGAACGCTTCCATTCGCTCTGCGTTTGCCGTAATGTATCCGAAAACGCGGTAGTCCTCGTTCGAAGGTGCGTCAAAAAGTAATGGACCATCACTAACGCATGCCGATTTCTGACATGCGTTAGCATGCGTTACACTAATTGAAGTCTATGGGCGCGTTAACGGATCTGTTACATCGTGTTAGTGCCGTTTAGAAACTGATCCGTTAAACGGATCACTCTAACCCAATGTGGACCTAGCCTAAAGCTGTTCATATGCCAGAAATCAGTTGCATCTGATGGAATCCCACTGAGTATTGGAGGTCTATCAGGTTTTCATCATGGTGTCCACTATTTTACTGCAAAAAGTAGCACAGAATGCGGCTCTATTCTGTCCTGTATTTTTATCAAAATCTTTCAGAGCCTCCAATGTAGATGTGAACATACCTTTATCCTGAAAAACTGTTTACAAAACCTTACTTTTGTATGGTAGTTTAGTTGGAACAAGAACATTTGTTCATGTTAAATTGTAAAACGTCATGAGCTATTACACGTTATTCAACGTGGAGGCACAGAGGTCTTTTTCTCACTAGTTTTTTCAACCTCTAGGGCACATATGTCAAAGCAGGGTGAGCATATTTGGCCCATGATGACACCAAGTGGGTCCCCCCCATTCTGGATTTTATTTTTGATATTCTATCTCTCAATGATAAAATTAACCTACCCTTAAAATTATAGACTGCTCTTGTCTTTGTCAGTGGGCAAACTTACAAAATTAGCAAGGGATCAAATACTTATTTCCTTCACTGTATGTATTGTCATTCAAACTTACTTCTATAGGACATCTGTTATGTGGCTTGGATTTCATCTGAAAAGGCTACAGTTCTCTTTAGGGTATTACATTTCACTGAATCTTTAAGTAACCGGAGAGAAACTGAATAAAGACAAGGCCATACACAATGTGGGAGACACAGTAGAACACTGAAAGCTGATCACATAGCACTCATCCATCTTCCTCCTTGTACACTGCATGAAGATATATTATTAATACCATTTAAAAGGGACTGTACTGAAACTTTTATAAAATAGAGCAGCATAACTGTACAAATGAAAAAACTCAGAAAAGCTGCCTGTGAATACCATTATGTGCATCTGTTAAAAAAATATGAAGAGTTTGTATATCCATAAAAATCAGCCATATGGCCATGAAGAAACGTATTTAGTAATAGTCCCATTGAAGTATTAGTACACATATACACTCTTCACTTTCTTGCTACCGTGTTGTGTTTCCCTTTCCTGTACACACCAATACCTACAGTTAGGTCCAGAAATATTTGGACAATGACCGAATCTTTGTGATTTAGGCTCTACATGCCACTATTTTTTATTTGAAATGAAACGGAAATGCAATTGAGGTTTGGACTTTCAGGTTTAACTAAAGCGGTTGAACAAAAATATCCCGTTAAACGTTACAGCCATTTTTCTACAAAAGACTTATTTCAGGGGCTCAAAAGTAATTGGACAAATTAACTTTACTATAAAATAAAATGTTAATTTTCAATACTATGTAGAGAATCCTTTGCATGTAATGACTGCCTGAAGTCTGGAAGCCATGGACGTCACCAAACACTGGGTTTCCTCCAGGGCCGTGGGGTACTCGGTGCCGGGTCCGGTGCTTAAAGGTCACGGTGGCGGCGACCCGATCCGTGGCCCTGGGTGCCCATGTTAAAGGGAATGTCCTTAAAGGGGTTCTGAATAAAGTTTGTGTTCGTGGCACCACCTGTGGTATTCGGTCAGAGGAGACTGACGCTGCTTAAAGGGGTCCTCTGGGGTGATGTTATGGCAGCTAGATGGTATACCTTCCCACAGGTGAAGTAGGTCCCCAGGGCTCCCGGTATATAGGTGTAGATGGTGAGCGATGCAGTAAGAAATGGAGGTCACAGGTTTGCAGTCTCTTTACCTGGTTTACTGAAGACTTCAGGCAGCCACAGTCCAGGGCACCAGATCACAGGTACAGGCAGGGTCCGGCCGGCTTGGAAGCAAATTCAGAGTCCCCTTTACCAGGTGCAGATAAAAGCCTTCCTACTAGCGCGGTGGTATTGTAGTCCCTTACTGCCTTTGGCTTCTGGCAAGGTCCTCACAGTCCTCTCTGTCCTCCTTAAAGGTGGGACACAAACCCATATGACAGGTGGCTCGAGCCTTTTTACAGGGTCTATGCGCCATTGTGTCTCCTGGGTATTAGGGTGGACAGGTTGTAGTTCAGCTGTCCTGTCGGTTTCTGCTGTAAGTCTTGGGAGTCCCTCACAACCTCGGTCTCCGGCTACTACTGCTCTTTGCAGGGAGATAGCTCAATCGCAGCTGTCCTCCCCTGGTGTCACTCGCCAGTGTTTCGCTCTCCTGCACGCTCACTAAATGCTGTTCTTCCTTCCGTACTCTCTCAAACCTGGAGCTGCAGCACCTCGGGCTGCACGGCCCCTCACATGTCCCTCTGCCTCAGACTGCTCCAGTCTGATGTCTGGCACTAACTGTCTCCTCTCACCAACTAACTTTCCCTCCAGACCAGAATATATATATAAGGGGGGGGGGGGGGCACCCATCAACAGGATCACAGCTCCCCCTTCTGGCCTGGAGTGTGAAAATGTTGTGTGCATTGTGATTACCTGATAAAATAAATCCCTCACTGTGACAACCATGACCCTGGTGCTTCACACATGCTAGATTGGGTTGAGATCTGGCGATTGATTAGGCCATTGTAGAATATTCCACTTCTTTGCTTTAAAAAGCTCATGTGTTGCTTTTGCAGTATGTTTTGAGTTATTGCCCATCTGTATTGTGCAGAGCGTCCGATCAACCTTGCTGCATATGATTGAATCTGAGCCGAAAGTATAGCCCTGTACACTTCAGAATTCTTTAAGCTGATTCTGTCTTCAGTCACATCATCAATAAACACTAGTGACACAGTGTCATTGGAAGCCATTCATGCCCATGTCATCACTCTGCCTCCACCATGTTTTACAGAGGATGGGGTGTGCTTTGGATCGTGAGCTGTTCCAAGTCTTCTCTATGCTTTCTTCTCATCGTTCTGGTACAGGTTGATTTTAGTTTCATCTGACCAAAGAATGCATTTCTCATTAAGTCTTCTTTTTATGGCAGACTTAGATACTGAAATATTTACTTCCTGGAGAGTGTTCTTTACTTGGGTGGATGTTGTTAAGGATTTTCTTCACCATGAAAAGGATTCTGCGATCATCCACCACTGTTGTCTTCCGTAGAAGATCAGGCCTTTTTGTATTTCCAAGCTCACCAGTGCACTATTTTTTCTTACAGAATGTTGAGTTGGCCACTCATAAAATTTCTGCTCTCTCTCTTCTTTTTTTTCAGCCTAATATTTATCTTCCATTGAGAGCTCCTATGACCGCATGTTGTGGGTTCACGGCAACAGTTTCCAATGCCACACCTAGAATCACCTCCAGACTTTTTACCTGCGTCATGATGGATTAACAAGGGAATAGCCCATGCCACCCATTTAAGAGCTTTTGAGATATCTGTCAAAGTACTTTTGGTTCTTTTAAAAAAGGCAGCTACATATTTAAAAGCTGTAATACCTAAACCTTTAATCCAATTAGGATGTCAATATTCTCAAACTAAATCTGAGAGTCTAAAGGTACTGTCACACTAGATGATATCGCTAGTGATCCATGACGTTGCAGCGTCCTCGCTAGCGATATCGTCCAGTGTGACAGGCAGCAGCGATCAGGCCCCTGCTGGGAGATCGCTGGTCGGGGAAGAAAGTCCAGAACTTTATTTCGTCGCTGGACTCCCCGCAGACATCGCTGAATCGGCGTGTGTGACACCGATTCAGCGATGTCTTCACTGGTAACCAGGGTAAACATCGGGTAACTAAGCGCAGGGCCGCGCTTAGTAACCCGCTGTTTACCCTGGTTACCAGCGTAAAAAAACAAACAGTACATACTTACATTCAGCTGTCTGTCCCTTGCCGTCTGGTTCCTGCCTTGACTGCTGGCCATAAAGTGAAAGCAGAGCACAGCCACAGCGGTGAGTCACCGCTGTGTGACTCACCGCTGTGCTGTGCTTTCACTTTCACTTTGCGGCCAGCAGTCAGTGCAGGAACCAGACGGCAAGGGACAGACAGCTGAATGTAAGTATGTACTGTTTGTTTTTTTTACGCTGGTAACCAGGGTAAACATCGGGTTACTAAGCGCGGCCCTGCGCTTAGTTACCCGATGTTTACCCTGGTTACCGGGGACCTCGGGATCGTTGGTCGCTGGAGAGCTGTCTGTGTGACAGCTCTCCAGCGACCAAACAGCGACGCTGCAGCGATCCGGATCGTTGTCGGTATCGCTGCAGCGTCGCTAAGTGTGACGGTACCTTTAACTTAAAGTTCATAACTGTATCTTGAATATGTTTTAGTAAACAGCTTAAATGCCAAAACTTGAGTCACTGTCCAAATATTTATGGACCTTACTGTATGTACTGTATATTCCTTGCCCCTATGAACTATGACATAAAAAGGAAAAAGGTGCACCAACACTGGGGTAAGTATGTGCACATGAAAGCCAACATGCATGTCTAGAATATAAATTATCCATTCTTATCAATTGCTAGAATATGCCATGATCAATGAGGGTCAGACCCATGGAACGCCTATCATTCTTAAAATAAATTGGTAGCAGTGCTGGTTAAGAGATCAGGTTTCCACCAATCATAAAGTGATGGCAAATCCCGGCAACATGCCATCACCTTTTAAGGTTGGAATAAAATCTTTAAAGAATTCCTCCCACTAATATTATTTTCATTAAATGTTTGGATATGTATATGGTGTGTAGTGTGAGTGTATTAATATTCTCACCTACCGCCGCTATCTCTGTGCTCCGTCATTCTGCCTCTGTTCAGTGACATGTACGGAATTCCGATTAGCTGGCTCACTCTATACTCTATGTGTTAGCCACAAGTCTCTTTTACAATGTAAGTCTATGGAGCATCTTTCTGATGCTCCATAGGTTTACACTGCAAAAGCCACTTTTGGGTTATGCAGACCGAAGTGTGACCCGGAGGAGTCTGATGAGCGGTAATGTCACCAAGAAGAGGAGCAGAATGGAGCTGGGTTCCAGACAGAGCAACTGTAGGGTGAGTAAAAATTCACTACATTACATGCATATTAACACATTTAATGAAAAAAAAAATATTAATAGGAGTTCTTCCTTAAGGGGGTCCAAACTATACAATTGCTATCACCATGTTATATTACAACTTATAGATGGCCTGGGATTATTAGCTACAGCGGGGAGCTGTTAGAATAAGGACCACTTATGCTGGTGTGACCAAATATATACAAATGTAACGCTGCCTGCAGCTTCCCATGTGACTCTTCAGGGCTTTTATTCTTTGCATTGAATCATTCATTATGCAAATAGTTTTCTTTCCTTCTGACTGCCTATAAGTCAGCTTCTAAAATTTTAACAAGCCTGGAAACACACTAATCCAGATCAGACATCCATCTATACGCAGTTGTTTCGGAATAGTTGCCCCTTATAAGCATAGAGCAGGATTGGCTGGCTGAATGGCTGAATGCAATGACTTGGCAGATTTCGGGGATTGGCTCTCATTTGCACAGTGCTACCAACCTAAAGAATTAGGAGCTATTTTAACTTTAACTGGTCTTAGTGGGAAACTTAATTTGTGTGTCACTTATGAACATCGCTTGATCCCATATGACAGAAGAGGAACCTTGTGCAAGAACAGTGTATAGGTCCATCTTTGTGTCTGTGACAAAAGCCAGTGTACCTTCTTAACTCTTTGGCTGCACCAATGGTGTGTCCACTCCATGTTCATATTTTGATCACTTACAGTAGGACATTTCCCAATCTAGTTGTACCCTTTATACTATTTTTGCTTGGATTTAGAGCCAATTTAATCATGCACTTCAGCTTGAAAGTGTAATGAAACGTGAGTATTGCTTATTGCTTGGACATATTTTAACCCCTTTACCCCCAAGGGTGGTTTGCACGTTAATGACCGGGCCAATTTTTACAATTCTGACCACTGTCCCTTTATGAGGTTATAACTCTGGAACGCTTCAATGGATCCCGGTGATTCTGACACATATCGTGAGATATTGTACTTCATTATAGTGGTAAAATTTCTTTGATAAATATGTACTTCAAAGAGAAACATAAACAGCATCAAAAAATGGGATCACAACACCAGTATTACAAAAGTATAACAAATTTTTATTAGTTGCAAACAACACCACACAAAAAAACTAGGATCTAAAAACAATTAAAAACTCCCAAAAAAACCATGGGAGATGAGGGTCAGTCAATAATATGAGTTAAATGCTCAAAAAACATTGCATAATCTTATACCATATATATGAAAAACATTCTCAGGTTATACCAATATATAGGAGGAGAAAAACAAGTCAAATAGACTAAGCATGCTGTGCCTTCCAACAACCCAGGTCAAATTCAGGGTCCCAATAGTCACATGTGTATATGGCAAGCATTGCACCGATCCAATTCCTATGGAACCAAGAGCCTCCTGACCGATTTAACAGTACATGTGGCATATAACCCAAAATACAGATATCCAAGCAAATAAGTGAGAATGTATCAACACACGCAAAGGTATACCAGACCCTGGTGGGTTTCCCTAGGCTAATAACAGCTAGAGATTCTGTGTAATGCCGCCCCACCAAAAGTCAGGGTCACCTCAATAAATAACACTAAATAAAATTTATAATAAAACTTATAAATATAATGTAACATAGTAACATAGTAACATAGTTAGTAAGGCCGAAAAAAGACATTTGTCCATCCAGTTCAGCCTATATTCCATCATAATAAATACCCAGATCTACGTCCTTCTACAGAACCTAATAATTGTATGATACAATATTGTTCTGCTCCAGGAAGACATCCAGGCCTCTCTTGAACCCCTCGACTGAGTTCGCCATCACCACCTCCTCAGGCAAGCAATTCCAGATTCTCACTGCCCTAACAGTAAAGAATCCTCTTCTATGTTGGTGGAAAAACCTTCTCTCCTCCAGACGCAAAGAATGCCCCCTTGTGCCCGTCACCTTCCTTGGTATAAACAGATCCTCAGCGAGATATTTGTATTGTCCCCTTATATACTTATACATGGTTATTAGATCGCCCCTCAGTCGTCTTTTTTCTAGACTAAATAATCCTAATTTCGCTAATCTATCTGGGTATTGTAGTTCTCCCATCCCCTTTATTAATTTTGTTGCCCTCCTTTGTACTCTCTCTAGTTCCATTATATCCTTCCTGAGCACCGGTGCCCAAAACTGGACACAGTACTCCATGTGCGGTCTAACTAGGGATTTGTACAGAGGCAGTATAATGCTCTCATCATGTGTATCCAGACCTCTTTTAATGCACCCCATGATCCTGTTTGCCTTGGCAGCTGCTGCCTGGCACTGGCTGCTCCAGGTAAGTTTATCATTAACTAGGATCCCCAAGTCCTTCTCCCTGTCAGATTTACCCAGTGGTTTCCCGTTCAGTGTGTAATGGTGATATTGATTCCCTCTTCCCATGTGTATAACCTTACATTTATCATTGTTAAACCTCATCTGCCACCTTTCAGCCCAAGTTTCCAACTTATCCAGATCCATCTGTAGCAGAATACGATCTTCTCTTGTATTAACTGCTTTACATAGTTTTGTATCATCTGCAAATATCGATATTTTACTGTGTAAACCTTTTACCAGATCATTAATGAATATGTTGAAGAGAACAGGTCCCAATACTGACCCCTGTGGTACCCCACTGGTCACAGCGACCCAGTTAGAGACTATACCATTTATAACCACCCTCTGCTTTCTATCACTAAGCCAGTTACTAACCCATTTACACACATGTTCCCCCAGACCAAGCATTCTCATTTTGTGTACCAACCTCTTGTGCGGCACGGTATCAAACGCTTTGGAAAAATCGAGATATACCACGTCCAATGACTCACCGTGGTCCAGCCTATAGCTTACCTCTTCATAAAAACTGATTAGATTGGTTTGACAGGAGCGATTTCTCATAAACCCATGCTGATATGGAGTTAAACAGTTATTCTCATTGAGATAATCCAGAATAACATCCCTCAGAAACCCTTCAAATATTTTACCAACAATAGAGGTTAGACTTACTGGCCTATAATTTCCAGGTTCACTTTTAGAGCCCTTTTTGAATATTGGTACCACATTTGCTATGCGCCAGTCCTGCGGAACAGACCCTGTCGCTATAGAGTCACTAAAAATAAGAAATAATGGTTTATCTATTACATTACTTAGTTCTCTTAGTACTCGTGGGTGTATGCCATCCGGACCCGGAGATTTATCTATTTTAATCTTATTTAGCCGGTTTCGCACCTCTTCTTGGGTTAGATTGGTGACCCTTAATATAGGGTTTTCATTGTTTCTTGGGATTTCACCTAGCATTTCATTTTCCACCGTGAATACCGTGGAGAAGAAGGTGTTTAATATGTTAGCTTTTTCCTCGTCATCTACAACCATTCTTTCCTCACTATCTTTTAAGGGGCCTACATTTTCAGTTTTTATTCTTTTACTATTGATATAGTTGAAGAACAGTTTGGGATTAGTTTTACTCTCCTTAGCAATGTGCTTCTCTGTTTCCTTTTTGGCAGCTTTAATTAGTTTTTTAGATAAAGTATTTTTCTCCCTATAGTTTTTTAGAGCTTCAATGGTGCCATCCTGCTTTAGTAGTGCAAATGCTTTCTTTTTACTGTTAATTGCCTGTCTTACTTCTTTGTTTAGCCACATTGGGTTTTTCCTATTTCTAGTCCTTTTATTCCCACAAGGTATAAACCGCTTACACTGCCTATTTAGGATGTTCTTAAACATTTCCCATTTATTATCTGTATTCTTATTTCTGAGGATATTGTCCCAGTCTACCAGATTAAGGGCATCTCTAAGCTGTTCAAACTTTGCCTTCCTAAAGTTCAATGTTTTTGTGACTCCCTGACAAGTCCCCCTAGTGAAAGACAGGTGAAACTGCACAATATTGTGGTCGCTATTTCCTAAATGCCCGACCACCTGCAGATTTGTTATTCTGTCAGGTCTATTAGATAGTATTAGGTCTAAAAGTGCTGCTCCTCTGGTTGGATTCTGCACCAATTGTGAAAGATAATTTTTCTTGGTTATTAGCAGAAACCTGTTGCCTTTATGGGTTTCACAGGTTTCTGTTTCCCAGTTAATATCCGGGTAGTTAAAGTCCCCCATAACCAGGACCTCATTATGGGTTGCAGCTTCATCTATCTGCTTTAGAAGTAGACTTTCCATGCTTTCTGTTATATTTGGGGGTTTGTAACAGACCCCAATGAGAATTTTGTTACCATTTTTCCCTCCATGAATTTCAACCCATATGGACTCGACATCCTCATTCCCTTCGCTAATATCCTCCCTTAAAGTGGACTTTAGACAAGACTTTACATAGAGACAAACCCCTCCTCCTCTCCGATTTTTACGATCCTTTCTAAACAGACTGTAACCCTGTAAGTTGACTGCCCAGTCATAGCTTTCATCTAACCATGTCTCGGTTATTCCCACTATGTCAAAGTTACCTGTAGATATTTCTGCTTCTAGTTCTTCCATCTTGTTTGTCAGGCTTCTGGCGTTTGCGAGCATGCAGTTTAGAGGATTTTGTTTTGTTCCAATCTCCTCACTGTGGATTGTTTTAGAAATGTTCTTACCTCCCTTCAGAGTATGTTTTCCTGGGTCGTCTTTGTTCGAGTCTAATGTTTTTCTTCCCGTCCCCTCTTCCCCATGTTGATGGTATACGTACACCACGGTTGCCATAGCTACCCTACATTGCCGGCTGACGCATGCGCAGTGCATCAGATAGCTCTGAGGCGCCTGCGCATAGTCGTCTTCAACACGCCAGATTAGTGTACTTCCCCCGACCCTGGCGGCCATGACGCTGCACATCTGGTACGTTATATTGATCGTAAGTGTATTATATAAATGGTAACTGCACCTCCAATTGAATGTGGACCTTGAGGAAGACGCTGTGTGCGTTGATACGCGTGGGTCTCACATTGCATTAATCTGCCGTGTTATTTATTGAGGTGACCCTGACTTCTGGTGGGGCGGCATTACACAGAATCTCTAGCTGTTATTAGCCTAGGGAAACCCACCAGGGTCTGGTATACCTTTGCGTGTGTTGATACATTCTCACTTATTTGCTTGGATATCTGTATTTTGGGTTATATGCCACATGTACTGTTAAATCGGTCAGGAGGCTATTGGTTCTATAGGAATTGGATCGGTGCAATGCTTGCCATATACACATGTGACTATTGGGACCCTGAATTTGACCTGGGTTGTTGGAAGGCACAGCATGCTTAGTCTATTTGACTTGTTTTTCTCCTCCTATATATTGGTATAACCTGAGAATGTTTTTCATATATATGGTACGAGATTATGCAATGTTTTTTGAGCATTTAACTCATATTATTGACTGACCCTCATCTCCCATGGTTTTTTTGGAGTTTTTAATTGTTTTTAGATCCTATTTTTTTGTGTGGTGTTGTTTACAACTAATACAAATTTGTTATACTTTTGTAATACTGGTGTTGTGATCCCATTTTTTGATGCTGTTTATGTTTCTCTTTGAAGTACATATTTATAAAGACATGCATCAGGTGATCCTCCCCCCTTCTTGTATACATTTGAGTGTTGATGGTGCCCGCTCAACCTATATGTTTCTCTCCAAAATTTCTTTGATATTACCTGCGTTTATTTGTGAAAAAAATGGAAATCTGGTGAAAATTTTGAAAATTTTGCAATTTTCCAACTTTTAATTTTTTTGCAATTAAATCACAGAGATATGTCACACAAAATACTTAATAAGTAACATTTCCCACATGTCTACTTTACATCAGCACAATTTTGGAACCAAAATTTTTTTTATGTTAGGGAGTTATAAGGGTTAAAAGTTGACCAGCAATTTCTCATTTTTACACCACCAAAAAATAGGGACCAAATCTCATTTGAAGTCATTTTGAGGGGTCTATATGATAGAGAATAACCAAGTGTGACACCATTCTAAAAACTGCACCCATCAAGGTGCTCAAAACCACATTCAAGAAGTTTATTAACCCTTCAGGTATTTCACAGGAATTTTTGGAATGTTTAAATAAAAATGAACATTTAACTTTTTTTCACAAAAAATTTACTTCAGCTCCAGTTTGTTTTATTTTACCAAGGGTAACAGGAAAAAATGGACCCCAAAAGTTGTTGCACAATTTGTCCTGAGTACGCCGATACCCCATATGTGGGGGTAAACCACTGTTTGGGCGAATGGGAGAGCTCGGAAGGGAAGGAGCGCCGTCTGACTTTTCAGTGCAAATTTGACAGGAATTGAGATGAAACGCCATGTTGCGTTTGGAGAGCCACTGATGTGCCTAAACATAGAAACCCCCCACAAGTGACACCATTTTGGAAAGTAGACCCCCAAAGGAACTTATCTAGATATGTGGTGAGCCCTTTGACCCACCAAGGGCTTTACAGAAGTTTATAATGCAGAGCCGTAAAAATAAAAAATCATATTTTTTCACAAAAATGATCTTTTCGCCCCCAATTTTTTATTTTCCCAAGGATAAGAGAAGAAATTAGACCCCAAAAGTTATTGTCCAATTTGTCCTGAGTACGCTGATACCCCATATGTGGGGGGAAACCACCGTTTGAGCGCATGGCAGAGCTCAGAAGGGAAGGAGCATCATTTGGAATGCAGACTTAGATGGACTGGTCTGCAGGCGTCACATTGTGGTTGCAGAGCCCCTAATGTACTTAAACAGTAGAAACCCCCACAAGTAACCCCATATTGGAAACTAACCCCCCAAGGAACTTATCTAGATGTGTTGTGAGAACTTTGAACTCCCAAGTGTTTCACCACAGTTTATAACGCAGAGCCGTGAAAATAAAAAATCTTTTTTTTCCCAAGGGTAACAGGAGAAATTGGACTCCAAAAGTTGTTGTCCAATGTGTCCTGAGTACGCTGATACCTCATATGTTGGGGTAAACTCCTGTTTAGGCGCACGGGAGAGCTCGGAAGGGAAGGAGCACTGTTTTACTTTTTCAACGCAGAATTGGCTGGAATTGAGATTGGACGCCATGTCGCGTTTGGAGAGCCCCTGATGTGCCTAAACAGTGGAAATCCCCCAATTATAACTGAAACCCTAATCCAAACACACCCCTAACCCTATTCCCAATGGTAACCCTAACCACACCCCTAACCCTGACACACCCCTAACCCTAATCCAAACCCTATTCCCAACCGTAAATGTAATCCAAACCCTAACCCTAACTTTAGCCCCAACCCTAACTGTAGCCCCAACCCTAACCCTAGCCCTAACCCTAAACCTAGCCCTAACCCTAGCCCTAACAAGAAAATGGAAATAAATACATTTCTTTTAATTTTTTTTTTCCCTAACTAAGGGGGTGATGAAGGGGGGTTTGATTTACTTTTATAGCGTTTTTTAGCAGATTTTTATGATTGGCAGCCGTCGCACACTGAAAGACGCTTTTTATTGCAAAAAATATTTTTTGCATTACCACATTTTGAGAGCTATAATTTTTCCATATTTGGGTCCACAGAGTCGTGTGAGGTCTTGTTTTTTGCGGGACGAGTTGACATTTTTATTGGTAACATTTTTGGGTACATTACATTTTTTGATCGCTTTTTATTCCGATTTTTGTGAGGCAGAATGACCAAAAACCAGCTATTAATAATTATTTGTGCATCGCTTTATTCTGAGGACTATAACTTTTTTATTTTTTCTTTGATGACGCTGTATGGCGGCTCATTTTTTGCGGGACAAGATGATGTTTTCAGCGGTACCATGTTTATTTATATCCATCTTTTTGATCGCGTGTTATTCCACTTTTTGTTTGGCGGTATGATAATAAAGTGTTGTTTTTTGCCTCTTTTTCTTTTTTTAAAGTGTTCACTGAAGGGGTTAACTAGTGGGACAGTTTTATAGGTTGGGTCATTATGGATGCGGCGATACTAAATATGTGTACTTTTATTGTTTTTTTTATTTAGATAAAGAAATGTATTTATAGGAGCAATATATATATTTTTTTTTTTAGGAATTTTTTAGGATTTTTTTTTTTTTTACACATGTGAACATTTTTTTTTACACTATAACATTGCCCCAGGGGGGGCATCATGGTATAGTGCAAGATCGCTGATCTGACACTTTGCTGTGCACTGTGTCAGATCAGCGATCTGACGTGCACTTCTGCAGGCTTACCAGCGCCTGCTCTGAGCAGGCGCTGGTAAGCCACCTCCCTGCAGGACCCAGATGCAGCACCGTGGCCATTTTGGATCCGGGCCTGCTGCAGGGAGGAAGAGGTAAGAGACCCTTGCAGCAACGCGATCACATCGCGTTGCTCCGTGGGTCTTAGGGAAGCACGCAGGGAGCCCCCTCCCTGCCCGATGCTTCCTTATACCGCCGGAACACGGCGATCATGTTTGATCGCAGTGTGCCGGGGGCGGACCGTGACCACTCCTGGCACATAGTGCCGGATGACAGCTGCGATAGTCAGCTGACACCCGGCTGCGATCGGCCGTGCTCCCCCCGTGAGCGCGGCCGATCGCTATGACGTACTATCCCGTCGGTGGTCATACGGGCCCACCCCACCTCGACGGTATAGTACGTCTAATGTCAGAAAGGGGTTAAAAAGTGGCAATAAAAAGTATCAAATGAATAGAAAGAGTCATATCTCTATTCCCCATAGACCCTCACATAGAAAAAGTGAAGTCATTTTGGCCACAGTTAGTGGATGGTGGTGATATATGTTGTATATATGTAAAGGGGACCACACGGCCAGAATAAATAGTGCTCATAAGTCAAATAGTATATAGCATAATATGTAAAAAAAAAAAAAACTTCAGCACAGAAAAATAAAAAAATAAAAAATATTTTCCAAAGCTTGTTTTTATGAGACCAACCAGTGAGAAACAGACAATATGCCCACATTTCAGTCTATTGGCCTTTATCAAGGTTATCTGTCTTCAGATTTTTCTTTGCTCAGGTGAGAAATAGTCCCCTGGTTTTATACAGAGTGATATCTGCTGTCACAGGTTTGTTAAAGGCACATGCTATCCTAAATTTATCACAACACATGTCAAGCTATGACCTCACCTTACCTTGGACACTAGATAAATTGTTTTGGCAAATGTTAGACTTAGTGTTCAAGTATGTATCAGGTGTTGAATTGATCTCATGAGAAAACATAACTCACAATATTCCTAATTTTAATTTCACTTTTACTGAGCTAAAGAGTCTCAAAGATCACAACAACTTTGCATGAAAACACTGTTTTACATTGGCTATTAAACAAAACCGACTCATCTTTAAATCCTGCTGCAAGCGTAATACGTGTCTTACCACATTTACTAGATAATTGCAAAATGGACTACTGCCAACATTATACTGACAGATATTTTATACTGAAGAATTTTATTTCCCAAACCCTATGAATACATGAAGAGCTTATCCCCATGGCAACTCTCAATTACGGTATATTTATATCAAATGTGTCATGCACAGTGGCATGTAAAAGTTTGGGCACCCCTGGTCAAAAATTACTGTTATTGTGAACAGTTAAGTTGAAGATGAAATGATCTCAAAGGCCTAAAGTTAAAGGGCACCTGTCACCCCGAAAATCGCAGGTGAGGTAAGCCCACCGGCATCAGGGGCTTATCTACAGCATTCTGTAATGCTGTAGATAAGCCCCCGATGTTACCTGAAAAAGGAGAAAAAGACGTTATATTATACTTACCCAGGGGCGGTCCCGCTGCTGGTCAGGTCGGATGGGCGTCTCTGGTCTGCTGCGGCGCCTCCCATTTTCTTTCCATGACGTCCTCTTCTGATCTTCAGCCACGGCTCCGGCGCAGGCGTACTTTGCTCTGCCCTCTTGAGGGCAGAGGATAGTACTGCAGTGCGCAGGCGCCGGAAAGGTCAGAGGCTCGGCGCCTGCGCACTGCATTACTTTGTCTGCCCTCAACAGGGCAGAGCAAAGTACGCTTGCGCCGGAGCCGTGGCTGAAGATAAGAGGATGTCATGGAAAGAAGATAGGAGGCGCCGCAGCGGACCGGAGACGCCCATCCGACCTGACTCAGCAGCGGGACCGCCCATGGGTAAGTATAATATAACGTCTTTTTCTCCTTTTTCAGGTAACATCGGGGGCTTATCTACAGCATTACAGAATGCTGTAGATAAGCCCCTGATGCCGGTGGGCTTACCTCACCCGCGATTTTCGGGGTGACAGGTGCCCTTTAAAGACGACACATTTCCTATGAAATTTAGGCAAACAAAATATATATTTTTTTCATCTTTTCCTTTTTAAAAAATACAAAAAGGGAAATGGGACGATGTGAAAGTTAGGGGACCCTTGGAAATTTGTGTGATAACTTTGACCAATATTTCAGACCTTAAATAGCCTGTTTGGGTTATGGCTTGTTCACTATCATTGTTAGGAAAGGCCAAGTGATGCAAATTTCCCAGCATTGTGAAAACCTAGCCTCCTCTTACCTTGTGTCAAAAAACAGCAGCCATGGGTTCTTCTAAGCAGCTACCTAGCACTCTGAAAATGGTGGAAGCCCACAAAGCAGGAGAAGGCTATAAGAAGATAGCAAAGTGTTCTCAAGTTGCCCTTTCCTCAGTTTGAAATATAATTAAGAAATGGCAGTTAACAGGAATAGTGGAGGTCAAGATAAGATCTGGAAGACCAAGCAAAATTTCAGTGAGAGCTGCTCATATGATTGCTAGAGAGGCAATTCAGAACCCCTGTTTGACTGCAAAAGACCTTCAGAAAGATTTAGCAGAGTCTGGGGTTGTGGTACATTGTTCTACTCTCCAGAGACACCTACACAGAGTCACCAGAACACGTCGCCTCACCATAAAATTCAGAGTCAGAAGTATGCAAAAGAACATCTATACAAGCCTGATGCATTTTGGAAACAAGTCCTATCGACCAATGATCATAAAACAGAACCCTTTGGTGGTCACTGCGGATTGAGCTGGCAGCGATAGCGCTGCTCATAGGTACATATGGCAACAAGAGGTATTTACAAAAATACAAGGTTTATATCGATGGGCGAATTATATATTGTAGTGGACCACCTCGTTAACTTTAGGCCTTTTAGGCTATGTGCACATGTTGCAGATTTCCTACGGATCCGCAGCGTTTTTTCGCAGTACAATATAAATCAATGGGAAAAAAAATGCTGTGCTAATGGTGCGGAAAAATCCGCATGGAAAACAGATAAAAAAGCAGATTAAAAAAAGGACCATGTCAATTCTCTTTGCGGATCTGCAGCGTTTCTGCACCCATTAACTTCCATTGTGTCAGGCACATCCGCAGGAAACACGCAGATGTAAAAAAGATCTGCGGTTTTGCTGCGGATGAAACGAAGCAGATCGGGAGGGGGGAAGAGTGTGGGCAGAGCTATGTGTGTGTATATGTGTGTGCCGGTGTCTGCGTGAATCTGTGTCTGTGTGCAGGTGTACGTGGGTCTGTGTGTCCCTATGTATGTCCCTGTGTGTGTGCGTGTCTGTGTAGGCAGCCATTGTCTGATGGGATTACTGCTCCCATCCGGTAATGAATGCTCACAGTGACAGCATTGCCGATGATGGGAAAGTTGTCCCATCAGACAATGGCTGTTTTCAGTAGTAAAAAAAAACATGCAGAACATACAACATATAACATACAGTACATACACATAACATACAACACATAACATACAGTACACACTTACCAATCACCTAGTCCCCGAAGCCTTCGATTCTCCAATAAAATAACATAATAAACCAACCTTTCCGCCGTAGTCCAGTTACTAACGAGTGTCCCACGACGATCTCCCATGTAGAACCCTGACATAGGCTGATGTCAGCACTTTACAGGGGCCCCGCGATGAACTGACAGCCGGGGTAATCCTCCGCGATGTATATCCCTCCGCCACTGTTGGGAGAGAGGATACTTAAGTTCATTCTCTCGCCGGCAACGCTGTGTGAGAAAATTCCCATGCAGCATTGCCATAAAGCGAGAGAATGAACTAAAGTAACCTCTTTAGTGATGCCACTGCAGGAGCCATTATCTCCTGTCAGTGCATCACAGGAGGCCTATAGAGCAGTGACATCACCCAATGTTACTGTTCTATAGGGGAGATCGTCGTGGGACACTTGTTATTAATTGTACTGCATCGGACAGGGAATATACGGTTGGTTTATTATTTTTTGCAGGTGATCGATGGTGGTTGTAAGTATGGTGAAATTAAGAATATTAAAATACTTTTTTCTGGCTGTGTCTTTTTTTAACTCTTTTACTACTATAGGATTAGTAATGGATAGGTATCTTATTGACGCCTCTCAATTACTAACCGGGTTTAATATCACCTTACAATCAAAGGTGACATTAACCCCTTATTACCCCATATGCCACTGCTACAGGGCAGTGGGAAGAGAGAGGCTAAGTGCCAGAATTGGAGCATCATACAGATGCGCCATTTCTTGGGTGGCTTGGAGCTGGTATTTGTAGCCAGGGGGCAACATCCATGGCCCCTGTCTAGGCTATGAATATCAGCCCACAGCTGTCTGCATAGTCTTTCTGACTATAAATTATAGGGGGACCCACGTCATTCTTTGGGGGGAGGTCCCCCATTTTAATAGCCACTAAAGGCTAAATATATAGCTGCGGGCTGATAGTCATAACCTGGGAAGCTCCATGGGTATTAAACCCTTCCCAGGCTGTAAACATCGGCCCCCAGTCGCTGGCTTTCCCACTCTGGACTTGAAAATTGCGCTGGAGCCCACGCAATTTTTTCCATTTATTTAAATTAAACAGATATTGCGTTTAAGGCCAGGGTCACACTTGCGAGAAACTCGCACAAGTCTCACACCTTAATGCCTGGCACTGCCGCCGGTACTTGGGACTGGAGTGTGCGGCTGCATGTGTTTCTATGCAGCTGAATGCTCCAGTCCCAGTGCTGGTGGCGGTGCCGAGTATTGAGGTGTGAGACTCGTGCGAGTTTTCTCGCAAGTGTGACCCCGGCCAATGCAGATTTTGAGTGTGTGTGTGTGTGTGTCTTTATTTAACTCTTTATGTACCATTTCATTATGTTTATTACTAAACATAGGGGTTGGTATTATCTATCTACCAACATATAGTAGTAAAAAATGGAAGGCAGCACTACAAAAAGTAGTTTCAAAATAAGGTGGACTTTATTAGGTCCACATGGCGTGGTGACGTTTTGGGACGGACGTGGCGACGTTTTCACATCGGTAGCCCTGGGGATATACTTCACCTGTGGGAAGGTATACCATCTAGCTGCCATAACATCACCCCAGAGGACCCCTTAAAGCAGCGTCGGTCCCCATTGACCGAATACCACAGGTGGCATCACGAACATAAACTTTATTTCCTTTAAAGACCTTTCCCTTTTACATGAGCACCCAGGGCCACAGACTGGGTCAACGCCACCGTGACATCCCTCTGTGAAACAGTGGACCCAGTACCGAGTAACCCACGGCCCTGGCAGGGCGACTCATCTTGGTGTCACAAACAGGATGGACTGACCCAGCAATTTGAATCATGTGCACCTAAAAGACTGTGCCAGAACTGTGCCTTATTGAGAGACTGTTTATTGTGATTTGCTGCCAAAAATTGCCACCAAAACCACCGCCATTAGAGCGCCACGAGGAGCGCCGGAGCAGAAGGGCGTGCCACCATGGGAGGAGACTACCAGAGAGGCGCGAACAGTGATGAACGCCCCCTATGAATGTTACTATACGATGAGGATGTGCCCATCTGCCAAAGAGGTACGCCTCCTGATATGCTATAGCGGGAACAAGGAGGAGAAGCCCCGCCCCCGGGAGACAGAGGAGCAGTGTGCGCGTGTGGCCACAGACCCGGGAGAAGAGATGGCGACCAGCGGGTACCCAACAGATGGCGAAGCGACCCGGGACTATCCCAGGCCAACGGAGGAAGACCCAGACCTGCCGCTGCCGGAGGATCCGGACTCCCTGGGAACGCAGGTGGAGGACCTGAACCGCCAACTCTTGAACACAGAGCTGACCGCAGTGAAGAAATGAAAGTCGGCCCTATGCAGGAAGATCACGCTGGAGGAGTCGCAGTCCGAGCAGAAGCCGACTCCAGCAGCCTCATCAGTGAAGCAGACCCACATTGATGGAACCACATCAGATGCAAGTACAGAAAACGACCCTGCCCCAGTGACCAATCCCGCTCCAGCGATCACTCCTCCTCCAGTCACTGACCCTGCTCCAGTGACAGCTCCTGCCCCAGTTGAAGGCCCTGTTCCAGCGACTACTACCACCACTGACAAGACGCTGACAGGCCCGCTTCCAACACCCATAGGCACGCCACTGGAGGTGAGCCCCGAGGGGGTGGTTTTCCAATGGGACAATCCAAGAGCAGAACCAAGCGAGTCCCCTGGGGAGGCCCAACTGGAAGGGTCCCTTATTGAGGCCCTCACCTGGGAGGAGTATCACCTGCGTCTGGTGCTCAAGTGGAAGGAGGAAGGAGGGAGCGAGGCCCAGCGTAAAGCGCAGGCCCATAAAACCAAATGATGTAACAAGAGCCCAGCGAAATGAGGAATAGTAGTGGTCTTTCCCCAAAAAAGGGGTTGGGGTTTCATTAAGGAATCAGGACTGCTGGACAAGGACTATGTCACCAGCCGTGACGTGGAATCTCATCTCCGGGAAGGACATCCTGACCGGGACCTGAGCCGAGGGGATCAAGTGACCTACACCCGTCACTAGGGTGAAAAAGGCTGGTACGCCATGAACGTTAAGACATGCATACCCACAGCAGTGCCACCTAGTGTCAAAGTCGATACTGTCCCTAGTTCTCCGGTCACTGAGCCAGTAACCACTCAAACCGTCGCTACTACCATTGTGTGCATAGTCACCACCACCAAAACAACCGTGGCTGCTGTACCAGTAGATATGCATGCTCAAGACACTCAAACTCTGTTACAGCCTGTGACTTGCCTATACATTGGACAATACCAGGAGCTACCTTGGACAATGCCACAGTTAAAATAAAGTAAAAATTTGCATATGATTGTAAATAGTTAAAAGTTCATCCATTGCTGCAAGTTTCTAAAATAACTGCTACTGTTCAAAAGTTTCATAAACCTGACCAGGTTTCTACTTAATGGGGTCCCTAGCTTAAAGGGATCCTCTGTTAACAGAGTTTCATTTTTGCTTCAAAGACATTTGAGTCATGAACGATGAATGGCTCACAAACTTTCCATTGTAAATAGTTTGCACCTTCTTAAAGGTGCTTCCTACTGGTTTTACAAAGAAGTTTTGAAAAGATTGCTTCTAACATTACTGTGAAAGTTGCTTTGTTTTACAGAGACCTGAAGGAAAACCCGTTTGGTGCAGCAGGATTCCAGGTCTGGATGCACGCCTTGTAGCCCGCCCAAGCCCAACGTTGGGGCTTAATGACGGGTTCCTTCGCCTCGTTGCTGCTGTGATAAAGTTAATGATTGACTTGAGTATTAATTGCACTACCTCAGTATTGAAAGACTTGAATATTGTTGGCACCCTTAAAGAGAATGATTTGTTACACTTTGCTGAACCAATATCTAAAGTCAGTTAGAACTGTATTTTAAATGCCAGCTAGTAGCATGCTAGTGAAGTTAAAGTATTGAATAAAAATAAAATTAAGACTTGAAGTTAGATAGTGTTGTGTGCAGGAAGTAGTGAATATGTATGAAGTTGCACTTTTGAATCAGATGGACTTGTTGTAGCATACCCGTAGGGGTAGTCTCTGTTGCTAGGAAAGTTCTGCACTTTAGGAAAAAGAAAAATAATGTTTGTTTTGCACTTTGAAGCCTTAAGATAGTATACCCATAACGGGTAATAGCATTTCATAGTTAGTTAGTTATTATACTGTTTTCTATTGATAAAAGTAGGCGTACCTTATAAATAAGTTCTAGCAATGCTCAAGTGTTCTCATCTCCCATAAAGGGAAGCTCCAGCTCCATCATCAATTCGTATTAATTTGTTTTCCAAGTTTATAGCATTTCAAAAATTGTATGTCTTTTTGCTAATATATTGTTGTTCTTCTTTTCCCAGTCCGGGAGTACTGGATTAAATGGGGTTTGGGGGGGTGGGGTGGCACCCCAGGGTCCTGGTCGTCACAGACTGGGCAATATACTACGTGACTGGGCAATATACTACGTGGCTGGGCAATATACTACTTGACTGGGCAATATACTACATGACTGGGCAATATACTACATGACTGGGCAATATACTACGTGACTTGTCAATATACCACGTCGCTGGGCAATATACTACGTGACTGGGCAATGTACTACGTGACTGGGCAATATACTACGTGACTGGGCAATATACTACGTGGCTCTGTGCTGAATACTACGTGGATGGGCAATATACTACGTTGCTGGGCAATATACTACGTCGCTGGACAATATACTTCGTGACTGGGCAATATACTACATGGCTCTGTGCTGAATACTACGTCGCTGGGCAATATACTACGTAACTGGGCAATATACTACGTGGCGGGGCAATATACTACGTGACTGGGCAATATACTACGTGACTGGGCAATATACTACATGACTGGGCAATATACTACATGACTGGGCAATATACTACGTGTTTGGGCAATATACTACGTGGGCTGGGCAATATACTACGTGGACATGCATATTCTAGAATACCCGATGCGTTAGAATCGGGCCACCATCTAGTAGTAGTATAAAGGGCTCCATGCAACCGGTACCTAATATAAATAATTGATACCTGAAGTCATGTTGTCAGCTATATAAGTGACAGGGATCAAGGCTTGTGGCATTTAAAAAATGATCCAAGTTGAGGGGAGGATGGATTGTGCGAAATACAGGGATATTCTTGAGCAAAACCTGTTTCAGTCTGTAAGTGGTTTGAGACTTGGATGGAGGTTCACCTTCCAACAATGAGCCAAAGCATGCTGCTAAAGTACCTTCACACATAACGATATCGTTATCGTTGCAATGTCACGCTTTTTTGTGACGTAGCAACTATCTCGCTAACGATCTCGTTATGTGTGACAGCGACCAACGATCAGGCCCCTGCTGGAAGATCGTAGGTCGTGGGGAATGATCAGGACCTTTTTTTGGTCGCTGATCACCTGCTGTCATCGCTGGATCGGCGTGTGTGACGCCGATCCAGCAATGTGTTCACTTGTTACCAGGGTAAACATCGGGTTACTAAGTGCAGGGCTGCGCTTAGTAACCCGATATTTACCCTGGTTACCATTGTAAAAGTTAAAAAAAAAAAAAAACACTACATACTTACATTCCGATGTCTGTCACGTCCCCCGCCGTCAGCTTCCCTGCACTGACTGTCAGCGCCGCCGGCCGTAAAGCAGAGCACAGCAGTGACGTCACCGCTGTGCTCTGCTTTATGGCCGGTGCTGACACAGTCAGTGCGGGAAGCTGACGGCGGGGGACATGACAGACATCGGAATGTAAGTATGTAGTGTTTTTTTTTTAACTTTTACAATGGTAACTAGGGTAAATATCGGGTTACTAAGCGCGGCCTTGCACTTAGTAACCCAATGTTTACCCTGGTTACCCGGGGACTTCAGCATCGTTGAAGACAGTTTCAACGATGCCTAAGTCTTTCCCCAGATTGTTGGTCGCTGGAGAGAGCTGTCTGTGTGACAGCTCCCCAGCGACCACACAACGACTTACCAACGATCACGGCCAGGTCATATCGCTGGTCGTGATCGTTGGTAAGTCGTTTAGTGTAAGACTAGAGGGGTTTAAGGGGAAAAATGTAAATGTTTTGGAGTGGCCTAGTCAAAGCCAAGACCTTAATCCAACTGAGAATCTGTAGTCAGACTTGGAGGTTGCTGTTCACCAGAGGAAACCAGCTAACTTGAAGCAGCTGGAGAAGTTTTTCCCCTTGAGGAATGGGCAAAAATCCCAATGGCCAGATGTGGAAAGGTCATGGAAACTTATCCAAAGCAACATGCAGCTGTAATTGCTGCAAAATGAGGCTTTACAAAGTACTGACTTTAGGGTGGTGAATAGATATTCACACCAAGGTTTTCTGTTACTTTGTCCTATTTGTTGCTTGCAAAAAAAAAACAACCAAAAAACACCAAAGGTTCACAGTTGCAGGTATGTTCTTTACATGAATTGATGCAAAACCTAAAAAAACGGTGAAATTCCAGGTTGTGAGGTAACAAAACACAAAAAATACCAAGGGGGTGAAACTTTCACAAGCCACTATATATTGAGTATATTGAAAGCTCCCTGGCACAACAGCTCATACTGCAGATCAAGAAAATAATCAACTGTAGGCCTGACAAGGTGCTGGCCAGCATGTCCAGCCTAGGTGGATGATAATGGCGTATTTCCCTTACATCTTATCCCTGATATTACATACTCCTGCAGTAGAAGTTTCTGCCTGCCAGGCTGCAGTACGCTCCGGTCTCTTTTTTCTTTTGTGTAGTGTATGGAAAGTACAATAAGAGACTGCTGACAGATCCCATTTAATTACCCTATACAGGAGAATAGGAAGGTGGTTCTTCAGTACTAGGATTAGGAATAATCCGTATATAACACATGACAGAATCTACTTTGAAGTCCTGGCAATGGACTCTAGTTATTGTCACAGCTAATCAGCATTCTCAGCAGTGCAGCGGGCAGGGACTCAAAGTTAAGGCTTTGTGTTGCAGGACTGCTTTCAAATGCAAAATCAATAGATCAGGAACATATTTATATGGATGATTTAAGCTCCAATTAGTACAGCCAGCAGGGCAAGCAGAAGCGATCAAATTCTCTGCTGGAACGTTTTATGAGTGCATCTATTAAAAGGATTTGCTGACACTCGATCTCTTCCTCTGTTCCTTAGGAGTATCTAATTGCTAACTGAACCTGAAGGGCGTCTTATCAATGCATCTTGGGCATTTTCCTGATCAGAACTCATTCACTTATCAATGCATCTCGGGCATTTTCCTGATCAGAACTCATTCACTTCTGGGTTGTATCAATTCCTATACCAATATCCACATCTTGAGAGGTTTCATAGTAACAAAGAAGGATCTCTTCTAGAGGTTTTCCTACCTTTGACTAAAAATCTTTTTATTTGTATAAGGCTCAAGCATCATACTCCCACATATGTATATAATGATGGGGTGTTACTGAAGAGAATATCATCAAAAAGTTAATTTATTTCAGTTCTTCAATTCGAAAAGTGAAACTCGTATATTACATAGAATCATTACAAACAGAGTGATCTATTTCAAGTGTTTATTTCTGTTAATGTTGATGATTTGGCTTACAGCCAATGAAAACCCAAAAGTCATTATCTTAGTAAATTAGAATAATGAACAAAAAACTCCTTCAAAGGCTTCCTAAGAGTTTAAAAAGGCCCCTTATTCTCTTTCAGTAGGCTCCACAATCATGGGGAAGACTGCTGACTTGACAGATGTCCAGAAAGCAGTCATTGACACACTCCATAAGGAGGATGAGCCAGAAAATGTAATTGCTAAAGAAGCTGGCTGTTCACAGAGTGCTGTGTCCAAGCATATTAATGGAAAGATGAGTGGAAGGAAAAAGTATGGTAGAAAAAGGTGCACAAGCAACCGGGATAACCACAGCCTTGAAAGGATTGTTAAGAAAAGACCATTCAAAAATTCAGGGGAGATTCACATGGAGTGGACTGCTGCTGGAGTCATTACTTCAAGAGCCACCAAACACAGATGTATCTATGACATGGGCTACAAGTGTCACATTCCTTGTGTCAAGCCACTCATGACCAATAGACAATGCCAGAAGTGTCTTACCTGGGCCAAGGAGAAAAAAACTGGACTGTTGCTCAGTGGTCCAAGGTGATGTTTTCAGATGAAAGTAAATTTTGCATTTCATTTGGAAATCAAGGTCCCAGAGTCTGAAGGAAGAGTGGAGAGGCCACAATCCAAGCTTCTTGAGGTCTAGTGTGAAGTTTCCACAATCAGTAATGGTTTGGGGAGCCAACATCCACTTGTGGACGTCAGGCCTTCATGGAGTCTGTTTCTGACAATTTGAGCAGACACATGGATGTTATTGGCCTGCTGGAGATCATTTTGCAGGGCTCTGACACTCAGGGCTCCTCCTGTTCCTCCTTGCACAAAGGAGGAGGTAGCGGTCTTCCTGCAGGGTTGTTGGCCTGCTACGGCCCTCTTCACTGTACTGGCCTGTCTCCTGGAACTGTACCTGCTCCATGCTCTAGACACTGTGCTGACAGGCACAGCTAGCATTGATGTGCCATCCTGGATGAGCTGCACTTCCTCATGCTACTGTACCTCTATGCCAAAAAAGATGAGAACAAAGAAATGGTCTATGGTCACCATCTGCAGAAGCACTCCTTTATAGATGTTGTCTTGCCAATTGCCCATCATACCTGTTGTCTGTTCCATTTGCACAACAGCAGGATTAATTGATTCACAATCAGTGTTGCTTCATAACTGGACAGGTTGATTCCACAGAAGTGTGAGTGACTTGGAGTTACATTGTGTTGCTTCAGTGTTCCCTTTATTTTTTTAAGCAGTGTGTATATACAAATGTATAGAAAGTGATACAAAGAAATTGAGTAAGGCATACAGCTTGTAAATGAATCCAGTGTCTTTCTGGTCTAATATTAAATACTAGATGGTGGCCCGATTCTAACGCATCGGGTATTCTAGAATATGCATGACCATGTAGTATATTGCCCAGCCCACGTAGTATATTGCCCAACCATGTAGTATATTGCCCAGCCACGTAGTATATTGCCCAGTCACGTAGCATATTGCCCAGTCACGTAGTATATTGCCCAGTCACGTAGTATATTGCCCAGTCATGTAGTAGATACAGTGGGGCAAAAAAGTATTTAGTCAGTCAGCAATAGTGCAAGTTCCACCACTTAAAAAGATGAGAGGCGTCTGTAATTTACATCATAGGTAGACCTCAACTATGGGAGACAAACTGAGAAAAAAAAATCCAGAAAATCACATTGTCTGTTTTTTTAACATTTTATTTGCATATTATGGTGGAAAATAAGTATTTGGTCAGAAACAAACAATCAAGATTTCAGGCTCTCACAGACCTGTAACTTCTTTAAGAGTCTCCTCTTTCCTCCACTCATTATCTGTAGTAATGGCACCTGTTTAAACTTGTTATCAGTATAAAAAGACACCTGTGCACACCCTCAAACAGTCTGACTCCAAACTCCACTATGGTGAAGACCAAAGAGCTGTCAAAGGACACCAGAAACAAAATTGTAGCCCTGCACCAGGCTGGGAAGACTGAATCTGCAATAGCCAACCAGCTTGGAGTGAAAAAAATCAATAGTGGGAGCAATAATTAGAAAATGGAAGACATACAAGACCACTGATAATCTCCCTCGATCTGGGGCTCCACGCATAATCCCACCCCGTGGGGTCAGAATGATCACAAGAACGGTGAGCAAAAATCCCAGAACCACGCGGGGGGACCTAGTGAATGAACTGCAGAGAGCTGGGACCAATGTAACAAGGCCTACCATAAGTAACACACTATGCCACCATGGACTCAGATCCTGCAGTGCCAGACGTGTCCCACTGCTTAAGCCAGTACATGTCCGGGCCCGTCTGAAGTTTGCTAGAGAGCATTTGGATGATCCAGACGAGTTTTGGGAGAATGTCCTATGGTCTGATGAAACCAAACTGGAACTGTTTGGTAGAAACACAACTTGTCGTGTTTGGAGGAAAAAGAATACTGAGTTGCATCCATCAAACACCATACCTACTGTAAAGCATGGTGGTGGAAACATCATGCTTTGGGGCTGTTTCTCTGCAAAGGGGCCAGGACGACTGATCCGGGTACATGAAAGAATGAATGGGGCCATGTATCGTGAGATTTTGAGTGCAAACCTCCTTCCATCAGCAAGGGCATTGAAGATGAAACGTGGCTGGGTCTTTCAACATGACAATGATCCAAAGCACACCGCCAGGGCAACGAAGGAGTGGCTTCGTAAGAAGCATTTCAAGGTCCTGGAGTGGCCTAGCCAGTCTCCAGATCTCAACCCTATGGAAAACCTTTGGAGGGAGTTGAAAGTCCGTGTTGCCAAGCAAAAAGCCAAAAACATCACTGCTCTAGAGGAGATCTGCATGGAGGAATGGGCCAACATACCAACAACAGTGTGTGGCAACCTTGTGAAGACTTACAGAAAACGATTGACCTCTGTCATTGCCAACAAAGGATATATTACAAAGTATTGAGATGAAATTTTGTTTCTGACCAAATACTTATTTTCCACCATAATATGCAAATAAAATGTTGAAAAAAAACAGACAATGTGACTTTCTGGATTTTTTTTTCTCAGTTTGTCTACCATAGTTGAGGTCTACCTATGATGTAAATTACAGACGCCTCTCATCTTCTTAAGTGGTGGAACTTGCACTATTGCTGACTGACTAAATACTTTTTTGCCCCACTGTATGTGTGAACAGATTCATATCGAGCAAGCTTTGCTCAGGGTATTTTATCCATCCATCCATTTGTGTGCTGACTGCAAGTGTGAACAGATTCATATCTAGCAAGCTTTGCTCAGGGTATTTTATCCATCCATCCATTTGTGTGCTGACCGCACGTGTGAACAGATTCATATCTAGCAAGCTTTGCTCAGGGTATTTTGTCCATCCATCCATTTGTGTGCTGACCGCAAGTGTGAACAGATTCATATCTAGCAAGCTTTGCTCAGGGTATTTTATCCATCCATCCTGTGTTATTTTTATTTTTAATTTTTTTCCCCTCTGTTTTTGGTTTCTGATTCAAAGTGTTCAAAGCTATTTTTTTTTTTCTTTATTCCTCTTTCCCACTGTTTTATGGCTTTGTTCAGCATTGGTGGTTTACCCTCCATAGTAATGCCTGCTCTGGTCTTCTGCTAATTGGTTGATTGCTGATTGGGACCATTTGGCTCCTGATGCTAGCAGTAACTCCATTTCATATATATTTAGTGTAGCTGGGATAGGACGCGTGCGCAACAGATTTTAAGTGCGACAGTTTAAAGTGCGTGGCAGTTATACAATGGCAGTTGGACAGGGCAGGAGACAGGTAAGGTGCATAAGTTTTCCAAACAATCATGCTTCTTGGTCAGTCGTACTACATTATGCATAGATCATATCAATCTGCTTCTTATTTGTTTTTACTTCTGCTTTCTCACAACTCGCCCGCCCTTTAACACACTCTGGTCACTCTCTCAATATCCACCCATCCCTTCTCCCCTCTCCCATGTTGAACTCTGAGGCTCTACTGACATTTCTTACCCACTCCAAACCAGCCACTACCGCCATGCAGCACTCAAAATCTTCATACAAATCATCCCACCACCTGCTCCTCCTGTTTTTTCTCCTTCTATTAGTTGCAGGTGACATCTCCCCAAACCCTGGACCTCCCTCCACCAGCATACATTACTCTCCTCCAGCTACATATAGAAACCCTGCTAATCTTATTAACATTCAGTGCATGCCTTCTCATATCGCTTTCCACTGTGCTCTCTGGAATGCACGGTCTGTGTGTAACAAACTTACATTCACGATCTTTTCCGCTCTATCTCCCTTAACCTTCTGGCTATTACAGAAACCTGGATCCAGCACTCAGACACCACTGCTGCTGCCGCGCTCTCGTTTGGTGGGCTGAAATTTTCACATACCACCAGACCTGAGAACAGACAGGGTGGAGGTGTTGGTTTACTCCTTTCATCACAATGTGCTTTCCAGGTCATCCCCCCGGTTCCCTCACTTACATTTCCTTCCTTTGAAGTCCACGCCATCAGACTCTTTAAGCCCTTCCCCTTGCGGGTGGCGGTTGTTTATCGCCCTCCAGGCTCCTCCCACCTGTTTCTAGACCACTTTGCCACCTGGCTTATTCACTTTCTATCCTGTGACATCCCTGCCCTCATCATGGGAGACTTTAACATCCCCATCAATGATCCCCTCTCCCAATCTACCTCTCATCTTCTTTCTCTAACTTCTTCATTCAACCTCTTACAGTTTACTAATTCTCCTATTCATGAGGACGGGAATACTCTGGACCTGGTTTTCTCCCATCCCAGAGCGCTGCACGACTTTACTAACTCCCGCTCTCGGACCACAACCTTCTTTCCTTCTCTGTCAAGAATTGTCTCCTCACCCAGGACACCCCCACTTACCACACTTATCGGAATACACGTACCATTAATACCCAGCAGCTTATGGACAACCTCCACACATCTTTAGCCCCCATCTCCTCACTCTCCTGTCCAGACTTAGCATTGTCACACTTCAATATTACACTGAAGAATGCCCTGGATGAAGCAGCACCTTCTACACGCAGAAAGACCCGACAAAGACAACGGCAGCCCTGGCACACTATGCAAACACGCTTTCTTCAGCGCTGCTCAAGGTGTGCAGAGCGGCAGTGGAGAAAATCTCTCTTAGCAGAAGACTTCATCCACTATAAGTTCATGCTCAAAACCTATAACTCTGCCCTTTCTCTGGCCAAACAATCCTACTTCACCACCCTCATCACCTCACTATCCAACAACCCAAAGCGACTTTTTGAAACCTTAAACTCCCTCCTGAAACCTAAAGTACAGGCCCCCATCTCCAATCTCAGTGGTGAGGATCTGGCCATTTATTTCCTAGACAAAATCAACCACATCCATCAGGATACCTCAGCTCAATCCCCTCAGTGCCTGGATCCCCTTCCCTGCTGCACCTCAAGCTCACTAGACATCTTTGAGCCTGTTTCAGAAGAAGAGGTTTCCAAGCTCCTCGCTTCTGCTCGGCCTACAACCTGCAATAGTGACCCCATTCCTTCACCTCTCCTGCAGTCTCTCTCACCAGTGGTCACCACTCACCTGACTAAAATATTTAACCTCTCTCTTTCCTCAGGCATCTTTCCCTCCTCATTTAAACATGCCATCATTACCCCTTTACTTAAAAAGCCATCCCTGGACCAGAACTGCACGGCTAACTACAGACCTGTCTCTAACCTTTCCTTCATCTCTAAACTCCTGGAACGCTTGGTCCACTCCCGTCTAATCCGCTATCTCTCGGATAACTCTCTTCTTGACTCCTTACAATCTGGTTTCCACTCTTTACACTCCATTGAAACTGCCCTCACTAAAGTCTCTAATGATCTAATAACAGCTAAATCCAAAGCTCATTGCTCTCTGCTGATTCTCCTGGATCTCTCTGCCGCATTTGACACTGTGGATCACTAGCTCCTTCTCACCATGCTCCGCTCTATAGGCCTCAAGGACACAGCCCTCTCCTGGTTCTTCTCCTACCTCTCTGACCGCTCCTTCACTGTATCTTTTGCCGGCTCCTCTTCCTCTCCTCGTCCCCTTACTATCGGGGTTCCGCAGGGCTCAGTCCTGGGCCCCCTCCTCTTCTCTCTATACACTGCCCCTATTGGACAAACAATCAGCAGATTTGGGTTCCAGTACCATCTCTATGCTGACGACACCCAATTATACACTTCTTCCCGCGACATCACCCCTACCCTAATTCAAAATACCAAGGATTGTCTGTCTGCTGTCTCTAACATCATGTCCTCCCTCTATCTGAAACTAAATCTCTCCAAAACTGAACTACTTGTGTTTCTCCCTTCTACTAACCTCACTCTACCCAACATCGAAATTACCCTTGAGGGTTCAACTATAACTTCCAAGCAGCATGCCCGCTGTCTTGGGGTGATATTCGACACCGAACTTTCCTTTACTCCCTATATCCGATCACTCACTCGCTCCTGTCACCTGCATCTTAAAAACATCTCCAGAATCCGACCTGTTCTCACCTTTGAAACTGCTAAGACTCTTACTGTCGCTCTTATTCATTCTCGTCTGGACTACTGCAACTCTCTTCTGATCGGTCTCCCTCTTTCCAAACTTTCTCCTCTCCAATCCATCTTGAATGCAGCAGCCAGGGTCATATTTCTGTCCAGCCGCTTCACCGATGCCTCCATCTTGTGCCAGCCAATACACTGGCTACCCATTCGCTACAGGGTCCAGTGTAAACTCATCTCTCATCTCCGTCTATCGCCCTACACGTGCCCTCCGTTCTACAAATGACCAAAGACTAACATCCCCCGTAATCCGAGCCTCGCACCTCCGTCTCCAAGACTTCTCTCGTGCTGCGCCGGCTCTCTGGAATACACTTCCCCAGATGATCAGACTGATACCTAGCCCCGACCTATTCAAGTGCGCTTTAAAAACCCATCTCTTCAAACAAGCCTACCACATCAACTACTCAGTAAACTAACTTTGTCCTGTTCCCTCCTTCCAAATATTATCTGCATGTGAATCTGCACCCTACTATTCATCTGTCTTCACACCCTCCATGCACACGATAACTGCACTTGGTACTTGAATATTGCACTTAAACACAAGGGCTGATGACCGGATCATGCAGCTTTATATGAAAATCTCTATTTATTATAATTGCCAGACCTGAAATAACAAGCACTTTTCACCTATTGTGTCCCCCCATTTCCTTGTAGATTGTAAGCTTGCGAGCAGGGACCTCACCCCTAATGTCACTGTTTAAATTGTCTTAACTTGTACTGAATTTATTGTCTGTACATGTCCCCGCTTATTGTAAAGTGCTGCGGAATTTGTTGGCACTATATAAATAAAAATTATTATTATTATTAGTATATTACCCAGTCACGTAGTATATTGCCCAGCCACGTAGTATATTGCCCAGCCACGTAGTATATTGCCCAGTCACGTAGTATATTGCCCAGCGACGTAGTATATTGCCCAGCGACGTAGTATATTGCCCAGTCACGTAGTATATTGGCCAGTCACGTAGGTATATAACACTGCCCACGCAGTATTTAGCAGTGTGTGCACCTTATCTCTGTTAAAAAAAAATAATTAAAATAAAAAATAGTTATATACTCACCCCTGGGATCCAGCAAAGCTGTGTGATGCAGCCGCCATCTTCCGTTCCCAGGATGTATTGCGAAATTACCCAGATGACTTAGCGGTCTCGCGAGATCGCTAAGTCTTCTGGGTAAGTTCGCAATGCATCTCTGGGAACGGAAGATGGCAGCCGGCGCGAGAGCATCGTCCAACGACGCAAGGTGAGAATAGCAGGTTTTTTGCTTTTTGATTATTTTTAACATTAGATCTTTTTACTATTGATGCTGCATAAGCAGCATCAATAGTAAAAACTTGGTCACACAGGGTTAATAGCAGCGGTTACGGAGTGCGTTACCCGCGGCATAACGCGGTCCGTTACCGCTGGCATTAACCCTGTGTGAGCGGTGACCGGAGGGGAGTATGGAGCGGGCGCTGACTGCGGGGAGTATGGAGCGGGGAGTATGGAGCGGGCGCCGGGGACACTGACTGCGGGGAGTATGGAGCGGGCGCTGGGGACACTGACTGCGGGGAGTATGGAGCGGGGAGTATGGAGCGGGCGCCGGGGACACTGACTACGGGGAGTATGGAGCGTGCGCCGGGCACACTGACTATGGGGAGTATGGAGCGGGCGCCGGGCACACTGACTATGGGGAGTATGGAGTGGGCACCGGGGACCCTGTGACTGCAGGGGAGTAGGGGAGGGACTAATCGGACTGTGCTCGTCGCTGATTGGTCGCGGCAGCCATGATAGGCAGCTGGCGAGACCAATTAGCGACTTGGATTCCATGACAGACAGAGGCCGCGACCAATGAATATCCGTGACAGAAAGAAGGACAGACAGACAGAAAGACGGAAGTGACCCTTAGACAATTATATAGTAGATACCAGGGGTGCGGAGGTAGGAATAGGTTGCTAACACTACTACTGGCCCTGCATTTCTGTCAGTATAAAAAGACACCAGCCATTTTAGTTTTACAGTAATTACCTCCCCAGACAAAACAATAGTGAACTGGGAATAAAGGCATTTAGAAATCTATTTATAATCGCATCTCCTTTAGTTTTATTTTCTTCTATTTGCAGAGAATCTTCTTAAGTTTTACATTTTGTTAAGATTGCTAAGTACGATTAAGGTATGTTCATTATCAGAAGACCGCAATAGCTTCATTTAGGTACTAGACTTTCACTTATGCGGATCTCAATGCTAAAGCTGACAGGGTGACAAAGTATTCCTTTCCTTTATTAACCCTCTTTAGATCCGATTAACATTAATTACGTTTCTGCAATCTAGACTGTTGAAGCGAAAGCGGGGCCTGTCAATCACAACTGCTTCCCACAGGGATCATGAGGTCCGTGCCCCCACTAGTACCGTGATGTGCATGCATCTTAGAATATGGACTCTTTTGGGGCCTTTCTGCATTACTGAAATGCATGCATATTTGGCAAAAAAAAAAATGATGAATAGGGTTTTGTAAAAAATGTTGGTCCGTTTGTTTTTTACCGTCTCTGTATTACTATATATAGTAGACTATGGAATTACGTAATGATGAAACCCATCCAGAGAGGTCATTGGACCACAGACAAATTTTAGAACAAATCAAACTATGATATACTTATAGATTAAGGGCTCATACTCACCTGCGAGAAACTCGGATGAGTCTCGCATGTTAATACCCGGCGCTGCACCCGGCACTCAAATCGGAGCGTGCGGCCGCATAGCAATACTTGCACCGCACACTCCGCTCCTGAGCGCCGGCTGCAGTGCCGGGTATTGACGTGCGAGACTCATCCGAGTTTCTCGCAGGTGAGTATGAGCCCTTAATGATAGGGCTAAATTGTTATTATCACTACATTAGTTACAATCGGAAACTGTTTAGAAAAACAAACAACTTTGCAATTTATTATTAAAAATCCTCTCCATTATCAAGAACGGAGGGTTTATTAAATTTATGTGTAAGGCTGCCGTCACACTAGCAGTATTTGGTCAGTATTTTACCTCAGTATTTGTAAGCCAAAACCAGGAGTGGGTGATAAATGCAGAAGTGGTGCATATGTTTCTATTATACTTTACCTCTATTTGTTCCACTCCTGGTTTTGGCTTACAAATACTGATGTAAAATACTGACCAAATATTGCTAGTGTGACAGCAGCCTAATGCTCATTGCCTATGTTACTGGTGACTGCTGCAGTGTATCAGCCATAACCGGTCTGTAGGCAATGAGCACTGTTGTGAATTCCGTTCTTGGGCTCCCTCCGGTGGTTGTAAATGGCACTTTTGTGAATTCTGCCCTTGGGCTCCCTCTGGTGGTTTTGAGTGGAACTGCTGCTCCTTGGGTTTAGCTTTAGCAGCTGCTTTCACTAATCGTCTCTCCTGGCTCTGCTATTTAACCTGGCTCTAGTCTTCAGCCTATGCCACTTGTCAATGTTTTCTGGCTGGATTCACATCTTTGCTTGGATTCTCCTGGTTTCCTGACCAGTTCTGCTAAGATAAGTTCTGGCTTTGCTCATTTCAGTCCACATGTTGTGGACTTATTGTTCTGTGCATTCTATTTTTGTCCAGCTTGTCATTATGGATTTTTTCTGTTAGCTGGAAGCTCTGGGAAGCAGATTTACCCTCCACACCTTTAGTCAGGTGTGGAGATTTTGTAAACTCTGTGTGGATTGTTTTGTAGTTTTTATACTGACCGCACAGTATCCTTTCCTGTCCTATCTATCAAGCTAGACTGGCCTCCTATGCTAAAATCTGATTTCATCTCTGCGTATGTTATTTTCCCCTCCTCTCACCGTCAATATTTGTGGGGGGCTATCTTTCCTTTGGGGATTTTCTCTGAGGCAAGATAGGTTTCCTGTTTCCATCTTTAGGGGAAGTTAGATCTTAGGCTGTGCTGAGGGGTCTAGGGAGCGTCAGGTACCCCCCACGGCTATTTCTAGTTGCGCTGCTAGGTTCAGGGTCTGCGGTCAGTACAGATACCATCTTCTTCAGAGCTTGTCTCATGTTGTTCCTAAACCACCAGATCATAACAGTACAAGTGGCCAAAAATGAATTAAATGTATCTCAAAAGAAGGAAAAGAAAGTTCTGAACCATTTTTTTTTCTGTGCTCTGGTTTGCCTCTTTTATCCTCTTGATATCTGGGTGGTGCAGGATATATGCTCTGGCATGGATGCTCAGGGTTTGTTTTCTCGTGTGGATTAACTGGCTGCAAGAGTACAGAGTATCCAGGACTATGTTGTCCAGACTCCGGCTTTAGAGCCCAGAATTCCTACTCCGGATTTGTTCTTTGGGGACAGATCCAAGTTTTTGAACTTTAAAAATAACTGCAAATTGTTTTTTGCTTTGAAACCCCGTTCTTCAGGTGATCCCATTCAGCAGGTGAAAATCATCATATCCTTGCTGCGTGGTGATCCGCAAGACTAGGCTTTTTCTCTTGAAACAGGGGATCCGGCATTATTGAATGTAGACGCATTTTTTCAAGCGCTCGGATTATTATATGACGAACCTAACTCTGTAGAGCATGCTGAGAAAACACTGTTGGCCTTGTGTCAAGGTCAGGAAGCGGCAGAGTTATACTGCCAGAAATTTAGAAAATGGTCTGTGCTCACTAAATGGAATGAAGAGGCTCTGGCTGCTATTTTCAGAAAAGGTCTTTCTGAAACCCTTAAAGATGTTATGGTGGGCTTTCCTACGCCTGCCGGTTTGAACGAATCTATGTCTCTAGCCATTCAGATTGATCGGCGTCTGCGCGAGCGCAAAGCTGTGCACCATATGGCAGTATCCTCTGAGCATAGTCCTGAACCTATGCAATGTGATAGGATTTTGACTAGAATAGAACGGCAGGAATTCAGACGTCAGAATAGGCTGTGTTTTTATTGTGGTGATTCGGCTCATGTTATCTCTGATTGCCCTAAGCATACTAAGAGAGTCGCTAGGTCTGTTACCATTAGTACTATACAGCCTAAATTTCTCTTATCTGTGACCCTGATTTGCTCATTGTCGTCCTTTTCTGTCATGGCATTTGTGGATTCAGGCGCTGCCCTGAACTTAATGGACTTAGAATTCGCCAGGCGCTGTGGTTTTTCCTTGCAGCCTTTGCAGAGCCCTATTCCTTTGAGGGGCATTGATGCTACACCCTTGGCCAAGGATAAACCTCAGTACTGGACACAGATGACTATGTACATGGCTCCTGCACATCAGGAAGATTGCCGTTTTCTGGTGTTGCATAACCTGCATGATGTTGTTGTGCTTTGATTTCCATGGTTACAGGAACATAATCCGGTGCTGGATTGGAAAACTATGTCTGTGACTAGTTGGGGTGGTCAAGGGGTACATAGTGACGTTCCTTTGATGTCAATTTCCTCTTCCGCCTCTTCTGAGGTCCCTGAGTTTTTGTCGGATTTCCAGGATGTATTTGATGAGCCCAAGTCCAGTTCCCTTCCTCCACATAGGGACTGTGATTGTGCTATCAACTTGATTCCTGGTTGTAAGTTCCCTAAGGGCCGACTTTTCAATCTGTCTGTGCCAGAGCATGCTGCCATGCGGAGCTATGTTAAGAAATCTTTGGAGAAAGGGCATATTCGGCCCTCTTCGTCACCATTGGGAGCGGGTTTCTTTTTTGTTGCTAAGAAGGATGGCTCCTTGAGACCCTGTATTGATTATCGTCTTCTTAATAAGATCACGGTCAAATTCCAATACCCCTTGCCTTTGCTTACTGATTTGTTTGCTCAGATTAAGGGGGCTAGTTGGTTTACTAAGATTGACCTCCGAGGGGCATATAGTCTTGTTCGTATTAAACAGGGTGACGAATGGAAAACTGCATTTAATACGCCCGAAGGCCATTTTGAATACCTTGTGATGCCATTTGGGCTTTCTAATGCTCCATCTGTGTTCCAGTCTTTCATGCATGATATTTTCTGCAATTATCTTGATAAATTCATGGTCGTATATTTGATTTTTTCCAATGATTGGGAGTCTCATGTGAAGCAGGATGGTGTTCCAGATCCTTCGTGATAATGCTTTATTTGTGAAGGGGTCTAAGTGCCTATTCGGAGTTCAGAAGGTCTCTTTTTTGGGTTTTGTTTTTTCTCCCTCGTCTATAGAAATGGATCCTGTTAAGGTCCAAGCTATTCATGACTGGATCCAACCCACATCTGTGAAGGGTCTTCAAAAATTTTTGGGCTTTGCTAATTTCTATCGCCGTTTCATTGCCAACTTTTCCAGTGTGCTTAAGCCCCTTACTGATTTGACGAAGAAAGGCGCTGATGTGACGAATTGGTCCTCTAAGGCTGTTGAGGCCTTTCAGGAGCTTAAACGCCGATTTACTATTGCCCCTGTGTTGCGTCAACCGGATGTTTCTCTTCCTTTTCAGGTTGAGGTCGACGCTTCTGAGATTGGGGCAGGGGCCGCCTTGTCTCAGAGGGAGTCTGATGGTTCTTTGATGAAACCGTGTGCTTTTTTTTCCAGAAAGTTTTCGCCTGCGGAACGCAATTATGATGTCGGCAATCGGGAGTTGTTGGCTATGAAGTGGGCGTTTGAGGAGTGGCGACATTGGCTTGAGGGAGCTAAACACCGTGTTGTGGTCCTGACCGATCATAAGAATCTGATTTACCTCGAGTCGGCCAAGCGGCTGAATCCTAGACAGGCTCGATGGTCCCTGTTTTTCTCCCGTTTTGATTTTGTGGTCTCGTATCTTCCGGGATCTAAGAATGTTAAGGCTGATGCCCTCTCTAGGAGTTTTTCGCCTGATTCTCCTGGAGTCCTTGAGCCGGTTGGCATTCTTAAGGAGGGTGATTCTTTCTGCTATCTCCCCTGATTTGCGCTGGGTGCTTCAGGAATTTCAGGCTGATAGGCATGACCGCTGTCCAGTGGGGAAGCTGTTTGTTCCTGATAGATGGACAAGTAAGGTAATTTCTGAGGTTCATTGTTCAGTGTTGGCTGGTCATCCTGGGATTTTTGGTACCAGAGATTTGGTTGGTAGGTCCTTTTGGTGGCCTTTCTTGTCTCGCGATGTGCGTGCTTTTGTGCAGTCCTGTGGGACTTGCGCCCGGGCCAAGCCTTGTTGTTCCCGCGCTAGTGGGTTGCTTTTGCCTTTGCCGGTCCCTGAGAGGCCCTGGATGCATATTTCCATGGATTTTATTTCGGATCTTCCTGTTTCCCAGAAGATGTCTGTTATCTGGGTTGTTTGCGACCGGTTCTCTAAAATGGTCCATTTGGTACCTTTGCCTAAGTTGCCTTCCTCCTCAGATCTGGTTCCATTGTTTTTTCAGCATGTGGTTCGTTTGCATGGCATTCCGGAGAATATTGTCTCTGACAGAGGTTCTCAGTTTGTCTCGAGATTTTGGCGAGCCTTTTGTGCTAGGATGGGCATTGATTTGTCTTTTTCTTCGGCGTTTCATCCTCAGACTAATGGCCAAACTGAGCGCACTAATCAGACCTTGGAGACCTATTTGAGATGCTTTGTGTCTGCTGATCAGGATGATTGGGTGTCTTTCTTGCCGTTGGCCGAGTTTGCCCTTAATAATCGGGCTAGTTCGGCTACTTTGGTTTCACCTTTCTTTTGTAATTTTGGTTTTCATCCTCGTTTTTCTTCTGGGCAGGTTGAGCCTTCTGATTGTCCTGGTGTTGATTCTGTGGTGGACAGGCTGCGGCAGATTTGGACTCATGTGGTGGACAATTTGACGTTGTCTCAGGAAAGGGCTCAACGTTTTGCTAACCGCCATCGGCATGTTGGTCCCCGGCTTCGTGTGGGGGATTTGGTTTGGTTGTCTTCTCGTCATGTTCCTATGAAGGTTTCTTCTGCTAAGTTTAAGCCTCGGTTTATTGGTCCTTATAAAATTTCTGAAATTATTAATCTGGTCTCTTTTCGTTTGGCTCTTCCAGCCTCTTTTGCCATTCATAATGTTTTCTATAGATCTTTGTTGCGGAGATATGTGGTGCCCGTTGTTCCCTCGGTTGACCCTCCTGCCCCGGTGTTGGTTGAGGGAGAGTTGGAATATGAGGTTGAGAAGATTTTGGATTCTCGTTTTTCGAGGCGGAGGCTCCAGTATCTTGTCAAGTGGAAGGGTTATGGCCAGGAGGATAATTCTTGGGTTGTTGCCTCTGATGTCCATGCTACCGATTTGGTTCGTGCTTTTCACTTGGCTCATCCTGATCGGCCTGGGGGCTCTGGTGAGGGTTCGGTGACCCCTCCTCAAGGGGGGGGTACTGTTGTGAATTCCGTTCTTGGGCTCCCTCCGGTGGTTGTAAATGGCACTTTTGTGAATTCTGCCCTTGGGCTCCCTCTGGTGGTTTTGAGTGGAACTGCTGCTCCTTGTGTTTAGCTTTAGCAGCTGCTTTCACTAATCGTCTCTCCTGGCTCTGCTATTTAACCTGGCTCTAGTCTTCAGCCAATGCCACTTGTCAATGTTTTCTGGCTGGATTCACATCTCTGCTTGGATTCTCCTGGTTTCCTGACCAGTTCTGCTAAGATAAGTTCTGGCTTTGCTCATTTCAGTCCACATGTTGTGGACTTATTGTTCTGTGTAGGGTTGAGCGAAACGGGTCGAACATTTTCAAAAGTCGCCGACTTTTGGCAAGGTCGGGTTTCATGAAACCCGACCCGACCCCAGTGTGGGGTCGGCCATGAAGTCGGCGATCTTTTGAATCTGGAATCGGAATTCTGATACCGATTCCCGATATGTTTAAGATATCGGGAATTGGTATCGGAATTCAGATTTAAGTGTAAAAGAAAGAATTAAAATAAAAAATTTCGCTATACTCACCCTCTGACGCGCCCTGGTACTAACTGGGAACCTTCCTCCTTCGAATCCGCGCTTCCAGGACCTTGCGGTGACGTCGCGGCTTGTGATTGGTCGCGCGGCCGCCCATGTGACCGCTCGCGCGACCAATCAGAAGCCGTGATGTCACCGAAGGTCCTTCAAGCGCTGATTCTTAGGAAGGAAGGCTGTCGGAAAGAAGCAGGACGCGTCCGAGGGTAAGTATATACCTAATAGGAATATACTCACCCTCGGATGCGCCCTGCTTCTTTCCGACAGCCTTCCTTCCTAAGAATCAGCGCTTGAAGGACCTTCAGTGACATCACGGCTTCTGATTGGTCGCGCGAGCGGTCACATGGGCGGCCGCGCGACCAATCACAAGCCGCGACGTCACCGCGACGTCACCGCAAGGTCCTTGAAGCGCGGATTCGAAGGAGGAAGGTTCCCGGTTAGTACCAGGGCGCGTCAGAGGGTAAGTATAACGATATTTTTTATTTTAATTCTTTATTTTACATTAAAATATGGATCGCAGGGCCTGAAGGAGAGTTTCCTCTCCTTCAGACCCTGGGAACCATGGAAACCCAATGCAATGCATTGGGTTTCGGGTTTCGGCCGACCCCGACTTTTTTATAGGATCGGCCGATTTCACTCGACCCGACTTTTGAAAAAGTCGGGTTTCGTGAAACCCGACCCGATCCTATAAAAGTAAAGGTCGCTCAACCCTAGTTCTGTGCATTCTATTTTTGTCCAGCTTGTCATTATGGATTTTTTCTGTTAGCTGGAAGCTCTGGGAAGCAGATTTACCCTCCACACCTTTAGTCAGGTGTGGAGATTTTGTAAACTCTGTGTGGATTGTTTTGTAGTTTTTATACTGACCGCACAGTATCCTTTCCTGTCCTATCAAGCTAGACTGGCCTCCTATACTAAAATCTGATTTCATCTCTGCGTATGTTATTTTCCCCTCCTCTCACCGTCAATATTTGTGGGGGGCTATCTTTCCTTTGGGGATTTTCTCTGAGGCAAGATAGGTTTCCTGTTTCCATCTTTAGGGGAAGTTAGATCTTAGGCTGTGCCGAGGGGTCTAAGGAGCGTCAGGTACCCCCACGGCTATTTCTAGTTGCGCTGCTAGGTTCAGGGTCTGTGGTCAGTACAGATACCACCTCCTTCAGAGCTTGTCTCATGTTGTTCCTAAACCACCAGATAATAACAGAGCACTATGCTTACAATCACTTCTTTCAATCATTGGCTCCTCCGATGATGCAGAGGCAAAGCTGCATTATAAATTAGCATTGGGCACGTACAGCTCAGGCCATGTTCACAACAACAACCCTGATCTGAACAGTCAACCATTCAAGGAGCACACTGCCCCTCAGGAAGTCAGGAGGCTGGGTAGTGTTGCGCTCATGAAGATATTGAGTCCCTTCAGAACAAACACTAATCACTAAAAAATATGCTAACACTTTAGCCATTTTGATGTAACAATACATTAAAAAACGTTAAACTGCTGCAATCGATTTATCATGGACTTCATTCAAAGTATGGGCTTCTCATTTTGGAACTGTTTAATGTTCAAAGTGGAGCAGAGAAAGGCTATGCTAAAGGGAAAACTATATACTTTTTCTATGAAACTAAAAGGGGTTATCCAGGTTTTTGAAATTCATGGACTATCCTTGAAGGGAATTTGTCAGCAGGTTTTTGATATGTAATCTGACTGCAGATAAAACATTAATTGTATTGTAACAGCAAAACACAGCCCAGTAGGTGACACATCCCTGAAATCAGGGACTCTGCTCCTACATCATGGTGCTCTCAGATTACACATCAAATCCTGGTGGCAAATCAACAGAGCCGCAGCCCTTTGAACCGCTAATCAGCGAGGATGCTGAGAGACAGACCCCAGTGATCTAATAGTGAAGAAGTATCCTATGGAAAGCTCAGGCATTTAAAAAAACTTGGATAGCTCTTTAAGATAATAATGTCACAATAATCACCTTGAGGCCGGGATCACATACAGCGAGATACAGCCGAGTCTCGCAGGTTAAAACCAAGCTCTGGCACCGGCACTCCGGAGCGGAGCGTGCGGCCGCACAGTAATACATGGAGCTGCACGCTCCGCTCCGGAGTGCCGGTGCCAGAGCTGGGTTTTAACCAGCGAGACCCGGCCGTATCTCGCTGTAGTTTGACTCCAGCCTGATACATAGCATTTACTTTTCTATCACATTATTACTATTCTCTGTACTGTCCCCATGTATGTCATGTTCTACATAAAGAATAATGTCCACTATAGTAAACAGTTTATTCCAGCCAGTCAGGCACTCCATAATTACAATAACTTCAAATCCCTTTGTAAAAATCACAATAAGGCTATTTAAAGTGAGTCTGTTATCAGGTTTTTGCTATCTGCAAGTCTGCCCTCTACAGGAAAGAACATTGGAAGTTCTATGCCCTCTACACATCCAACCAACAGGGCATGCATGCTAATGCCAACCATTTATTTTTATTGAGACTGGATTTCACACAACAAACGTAGTGTATTACTCCATATGCTCTACACTTACGACTTAAAGGGAATCTGAAATCAGGTTCTTGCTACCATATCTGAAAGCAGCATGATGTAGGGGCAGATACCGTGATTCCAGCTTGTGTCACTTAATGGACTGCTTGCTGCAGTTTTGATAAAATTACTGTTCCAACGTTCCAAAAGATGAATATATATATATATATTTTTTTTTACTAAAATATAAAGGAAATTTGTTATCTATAACATTAGGCCTATTAGAGATCATTTCATCTTCAACTTGCTTAACTGTTCACATTAACAGTAATTTTGACCAAGGGGTGTGCAAACTTTTACATGCCACTGAACAATAAAGTTGTAAGGGTCTCATTACCCTCAGCCGTTTTTGTGTTACTATAAGTTTGAATAAGAGTAGTACACGAGCATGACCACTACTCACTCAAACTCTGCCTCGGGGTATGTGCACACAGCATCATTTTTCAGTTGGATTTTGCCTGAAAAAGCTGTAATAAAATGCCAAAAATAATAAACATAAGTACAGCAATGCAAAAACAACTTGCTGTGCATATGTTTAGTCGTTTTTCACTTATTTTAACCTCTGCAGTCTTCGAAAGTCATGAAGCCTCTAAAAGAAGTGACCTGACCATTTTTCAGGTGGCTTCAGCTACTACAGGTGCTTCTCACTAAATTAGAATATCATCAAAAAGTTAATTTATTTCAGTTCTTCAATACAAAAAGTGAAACTCAAATTATATAGTCATTACAAATTTCAAGTGTGTATTTTTGTTAATGTTGATGATTATGGCTATAGCCAATGAAAACCCAAAAGTCATTATCTCAGTAAATTACAATAATTAACAAAAACACCTGCAAAGGCTTCCTAAGCGTTTATAAAGGTCCCTTAGTCTGTTTCAGTAGGCTCCACAATCATGGGGAAGACTGCTGACTTGACAGATGTCCAGAAGGCAGTCATTGACACACTCCACAGGGAGGGTAAGCCACAAAAGGACATTGCTAAAGAAGCAGGCTGTTCAGAGAGGGCTGTATCCAAGTATTTAAATGGAAGGCTGAGTGGAAGGGAAAATGTGGTAGAAAAAGGTGCACAAGCACCCGGCATAACCACAGCCTTGAAAGGATTGTTAAGAAAAGGCCATTCAAAAATTTTGGGGAGATTCACAAGGAGTGGACTGCTGCTGGAGTCATTGCTTCAAGAACCACCACACACAGACGTATCCAGGACATGGGCTACAGTGTCGCATTATGGAGCTTAGTGTTGCCGCTTGTTTTTTTTTGCTTTTCTCTGGATCAACATGTTAGGCTATGAGTTGAACTAGATGGACTTAAAGTCTTCCTTCAACTTTAAATACTATGTTACCTCTATAGAGAATCTATGGGTTATTGTCAAGAGGAAGATGAGACACCAGACCCAACAATGCAGACGAGCTGAAGGCTGCTATCAAAGCAACCTGGGCTTCCATAACACCTCAGCAGTGCCACAGACTGATTGCTTCCATGCCACACCGCATTGATGCAAAAGGAGCCCCATACGTTTCAGTAGGACAACATTTTAGATTGTAAATCATTTTTCAAGCTGGTTACTGAGATAATGACTTTTGGGCTTTCATTGGCTGTAAGCAATAATTATCAACATTGACAGAAATAAACACTTGAAATAGATCACTCTGTTTGTAATGACTCTATATAATATTTGAATTTCACTTTTTGTATTGAAGAACTGAAATAAATAAACTTTTTGATGATGTTCTAATTTAGTGAGAAGCCCGATTGTCAGCGCTCATAGCAAGTAAGCATTTTTGTTACACATAGCCTGCTATGTGTAGTGCAAGCGATCAGAAGATTGCAGCTTCTAGTCTCCTATGGAGACTATTAACCCCTTAGCGACTGCCGATACGCCTTTTAACGGCGGCCGCTAAGGGTACTTAAACCACAGCGCCGTTAATTAACAGCACTGTGGAAAAAGTCCATAGCGCCCCCCAGAGGCCGATTTTCTCCGGGGTCTCGGCTGCCGAGGGTAGCCGAGACCCCAGAGAACATGATTCGGGGGGTTTTTAACCCACCCCGCATTTGCGATCGCCGGTAATTAACCGTTTACCGGCGATCGCAAAAAAAAAAGAAAAAGCGATCTCTTTTTAATTTCTCTGTCCTCCGATGTGATCGCACATCGGAGGACAGAGAAAAGGGGTCCCAGGTGGCCCCCCAATACTCACCTAGCTCCCCCGATGCTCCTCGTGTCTCCCGGTGGGCGCTGCCATCTTCAAAATGGCGGGCGCATGCGCAGTGCGCCCGCCGGCCGGCACCGGGAGAATCTTTGGGGTCTCGGCTGCCGGGGGTAGCCGAGACCCCAAAGAGCATGATCGGGGTCGGTATTACCGACCCCTGTTTTGCGATCGCCGGTAATTAACTGTTTACCGTCGACCGCAAAAAAAAAAAAAAAAAGTAAAGTGTAATTCTCTGTCCTCTGATGTGATCGCACATCAGAGGACAGAGAAATAGGGGGATTCGGGGACCCTAGCATACTCACCTAGGTCCCTGGATCCTCTTGCTGCTCCTCCTGGCCGCCGGCAGAAGAACATGGCGGACGCATGCCCAGTGCGCCCGCCATCTGTCTCCATCTGCCGGCCGGCAGGAGAACAGCAGTTGGGGCTAAAATTAGGGTTAGGGGTAGGGTTAGGGGTAGGGTTAGGGGTAGGGTTAGGGCTAGGGTTGGGGCTAAATTTAGGGTTAGGGTTGGGGCTAAATTTAGGGTTAGGGTTGGGGCTAAACTTAGGGTTAGGCTTCTTTCACACTTACGTCGGTACGGGGCCGTCGCAATGCGTCGGCCCGACATACCGACGCACGTTGTGAAAATTGTGCACAACGTGGGCAGCAGCTGTAGTTTTTCAACGCATCCGCTGCCCAATCTATGTCAAGGGGAGGAGGGGGCGGAGTTACGGCCACGCATGCGCGGTCAGAAATGGCGGATGCGACGTACAAAAAAACGTTTCATTGAACGTTTTTTTGTGCCGACGCTCCGCCAAAACACAACTGATCCAGTGCACGACGGACGCGACATGTGGCCATCCGTCACGATCCGTCGGCAATACAAGTCTATGGGCAAAAAACGCATCCTGCGGGCACATTTGCAGGATCCGTTTCTTGTCCAAAACGACGGATTGCGACGGAATGCCAAACGACGCAAGTGTGAAAGTAGCCTTAGGGCTAGGGTTAGGGTTGGGGCTAAAGTTAGGGCTAGGGTTGGGGCTAAAGTTAGGGTTAGAGCTGGGATTAGGGTTAGGGTTTGGATTAGGGTTGGTATTAGGGTTAGGGTTGGCATTAGGGTTACGCTTGGGATTAGGGTTAGGTTTGGGATTAGGGTTAAGGTTAGGGTTGTGATTAGGGGTGTATTGGGATTAGGGTTAGGTTTGAGGTTAGGGTTGAGATTAGGATTAGGGGTGTGTTGGATTTAGGGTTTTGATTAGGGTTATGGTTAGGGTTGACATTAGGGTTGTTTTGGGGTAAGGGTTGTGATTATGGTTAGGGTTAGTGATTAGGATTATGGATCAGGTTGGGATTAGGGTTAGGGGTGTGTTGGGGTTAGGGCTGGAGCTAGAATTGGGGTGTTTCCACTGTTTAGGTACATCAGGGGGTCTCCAAACACAACAGCCAATTTTGCGCTCAAAAAGTCAAATGGTGCTCCCTCCCTTCTGAGCTCTGCCGTGCGCCCAAACAGTGGGTTACCCCCACATATGGGGCATCAGCGTACTCGGGATAAATTGGACAACAACTTCTGGGGTCCAATTTCTCTTGTTACCCTTGTGAAAATAAAAACTTGGGGGCTACAAAATCTTTTTTGTGAAAAAAAAAATATTTTTTATTTTCACGACTCTGCATTCTAAACTTCTGTGAAGCACTTGGGCATTCAAAGTTCTCACCACACATCTAGATAAGTTCCTTGGGGGGCCTAGTTTCCAAAATGGGGTCACTTGTGGGGGGTTACTACAGTTTAGGTACATCAGGGGCTCTGCAATCGCAACATAATGCCCACAGACCATTCTATCAAAGTCTGCATTCCAAAAAGGCGCTCCTTCCCTTCCGAGCTCTGCCGTGCGCCCAAACAGTGGTTTACCCCCACATATGGCGCATCAGCGTACTCGGGATAAATTGGACAACAACTATTGCAGTCCAATTTCTCCTGTTACCCTTGTGAAAATAAAAACTTGGGGGCTACAATATCTTTTTTGTGGAAAAAAAAAATATTTTTTATTTTCACGACTCTGCATTCTAAACTTCTGTGAAGCACTTGGGCATTCAAAGTTCTCACCACACATCTAGATAAGTTCCTTGGGGGGTCTAGTTTCCAAAATGGGGTCACTTGTGGGGGGTTACTACAGTTTAGGAACATCAGGGGCTCTGCAATCGCAACATAATGCCCACAGACCATTCTATCAAAGTCTGCATTCCAAAAAGGCGCTCCTTCCCTTCCGAGCTCTGCCGTGCGCCCAAACAGTGGTTTACCCCCACATATGGCGCATCAGCGTACTCTGGATAAATTGGACAACAACTATTGCAGTCCAATTTCTCCTGTTACCCTTGTGAAAATAAAAACTTGGGGGCTACAATATCTTTTTTGTGGAAAAAAAAAATATTTTTTATTTTCACGACTCTGCATTCTAAACTTCTGTGAAGCACTTGGGCATTCAAAGTTCTCACCACACATCTAGATAAGTTCCTTGGGGGGTCTAGTTTCCAAAATGGGGTCACTTGTGGGGGGTTACTACAGTTTAGGTACATCAGGGGCTCTGCAATCGCAACATAATGCCCACAGACCATTCTATCAAAGTCTGCATTCCAAAAAGGCGCTCCTTCCCTTCCGAGCTCTGCCGTGCGCCCATACAGTGGTTTACCCCCACATATGGCGCATCAGCGTACTCGGGATAAATTGGACAACAACTATTGCAGTCCAATTTCTCCTGTTACCCTTGTGAAAATAAAAACTTGGGGGCTACAATATCTTTTTTGTGGAAAAAAAAATATTTTTTATTTTCACGACTCTGCATTCTAAACTTCTGTGAAGCACTTGGGCATTCAAAGTTCTCACCACACATCTAGATAAGTTCCTTGGGTGGTCTAGTTTCCAAAATGGGGTCACTTGTGGAGGGTTTCTACTGGTTAGGTACATCAGGGGCTCTGCAAACGCAACATAAGACCCGCAGACCATTCTATCAAAGTCTGCATTCCAAAACGGCGCTCCTTCCTTCCGAGCTCTGCCGTGCGCCCAAACAGTGGTTTACCCCCACATATTGGGTATCGACGTACTCAGGAGAAATTGCACAACAACTTTAGTGGTCTAATTTCTCCTGTTACCCTTGTGAAAATAAAAATTTGTGGGCAAAAAGATCATTTTTGTAGAAAAAATGCAATTTTTTTTTTCACGGCTCTACGTTATAAACTTCTGTGAAGCACATGGGGGTTTAAAGTGCTCGCCACACATCTAGATAAGTTCCTTAAGGGGTCTAGTTTCCAAAATGGTGTCACTTGTGGGGGGTTTCCACTGTTTAGGCACATCAGGGGCTCTCCAAACGCGACATGGCGTCCAATCTCAATCCCAACCAATTCTACATTGAAAAAGTAAAACGGCACTCTTTCTCTTCCAAGCTCTGCGGTGCGCCCTAACAGTTGTTTACCCCCACATATTGGGTATCAGCGTACTCAGGAGAAATTGCACAACAACTTTTGTGGTCTAATTTCTCCTGTTACCCTTGTGAAAATAAAAATTTGTGGGCAAAAATATCATTTTTGTAGAAAAAGTGCGATTTTTTTTTTTCACGGCTCTACGTTATAAACTTCTGTGAAGCACATGGGGGTTCAAAGTGCTCGCCACCATCTAGATAAGTTCCTTAAGGGGTCTAGTTTCCAAAATGGTGTCACTTGTGGGGAGTTTCCACTGTTTAGGCACATCAGGGGCTCTCTAAACGTGACATGGCGTCCGATCTCAATTCCAGCCAATTCTGCATTGAAAAAGTCAAACGGCGCTCCTTCACTTCTAAGTTCTGCGGTGAGCCCTAACAGTGGTTTACCCCCACATATGGGGTATTGGCGTATTCAGGAGAAATTGCATAACAAAATTTATGGTTACATTTCTGTTTTTACACTTGTGAAAATAAAAAAAATGGTTCTGAATTAAGATGTTTGCAAAAAAAAGTTAAATGTTCATTTTTTCCTTCCACATTGTTTCAGTTCCTGTGAAGCACGTAAAGGGTTAATAAACTTCTTGAATGTGGTTTTGAGAACCTTGAGGGGTGTAGTTTTTAGAATGGTGTCACACTTCATTATTTTCTATCATATAGACCCCTCAAAATGACTTCAAATGTGATGTGGTCCCTAAAAAAAAATGGTGTTGTAAAAATGAGAAATTGCTGGTCAACTTTTAACCCTTATAACTCCCTAACAAAAAAAAATTTTGTTTCCAAAATTGTGCTGATGTAAAGTAGACATGTGGGAAATGTTATTTATTAACTATTTTTCGTGACATATCTCTCTGATTTAAGGGCATAAAAATACAAAGTTTGAAAATTGCAAAATTTTAAAAATTTTCGCCATATTTCCGTTTTTTTCATAAATAATCGCAAGTAATATCGAAGAAATGTTACCACTAACATGAAGTACAATATGTCACGAAAAAACAATCTCAGAATCAGTGCGATCCGTTGAAGCGTTCCAGAGTTATAACCTCATAAAGTGACAGTGGTCAGAATTGCAAAAATTGGCCTGGTCATTAAGTACCAAATTGGCTCTGTCACTAAGGGGTTAAAGCAAGTAAAAAAGTGTTTACAAATATTTAAAAAATGTAAAAGTTCAAATTACCCTCCTTTTGCCCCACTCAAAATAAAACAAAAAAATACACATATTTGGTATCACCGGGTTTAGAATCACCCCATCGATCAAGATATAACAAGAATTAATCAGATCAGTAAACAGTGTTAAGGAGAACAAAAATCAAAATGCCAGAATTACATTTTCTTGGTCACTGCAACATTGCAATAAAATGCAATAACGGGTGATCACGTCAGCTTGGTGTGCAAAAAAATAAGCCCTTACCCAGAGCCTGAAAAATGGAGACGCTGCGCGTCTCAAAAAAGGGCGACTTTTTTTTTTTTTAATAATCTTTAGATTTTGTTTCACTATTTAAATAAGAAAAAAGAACCTATACATATTTGGTATCTACAATCTCGTAATTACCTGGGGAATCATAATGGCAGGTCAATTTTAGCATTTAGTGAACATAGTGGAAAAAAAAATTGTGGAATTGCACTATTTAAAATTTTACTGCACTTCGAATTTTCTTCCCGTTTTCCAGTACACGATATGGTAAAACCAATCGGGTCGTTCAAAAGTACAACTTGTCCCATAGCCATATGGATGGAAAAATAAAAAAGTTATGGCTCTGGGAAGGAGGGGAGCAAAAACTTAAAATGTAAAAACCCCTGGTCCTCAAAGGGAACCTGTCAGCAGGATTGTGCACAGTAATCTACGGACAGTGTCAGGTCGTTTTCTGGGCAAAATCCTAATGACAGATTCCCTTTAAGGGGTTAATTGCAGTGTGTTGATGCATTGTTTACGTATATGTTAGTACACTGTATCTCACTGAGGATGACAGCTACACATACAGGAGAAGCAGACCTACACCGATCAGCAGAACAGGGAATCTTTTATCCCCATTACAAAATTATGCGACTACTGGAAAAAGCCAAAGGTAGCCCCATAGGGAAAGAGTAGACTGCAGACTGATCATGCGCCCTACTGCACCATCCTAACAGGGATAAAATTCTGCCAATTGGTGCTGGTCCCAGCAGTTAACACTTATTATGGTAATAAGCAAGTCACCTATCAGCAGGAACTTTCTCTTATCAACCCCTTTAACTCTATTCATAGTTGGAAGCATTGTTATAGATAAAGTTATGTCTCCTGCATTGTGAGATCTTAGCATTTTTTATACCTATATGCTATAAATCTGAAATACCGCAAGTTCTATACTCCACCTTGGTTTAAAATATTCCTTAAAATTGAATTTTTTTTACCTGTTTAAACATTATGTAGTGTGATCTTGGCCAATGTCAAATATCTGGGGTTGCATATTCTATACTTATGTCGTACATGCTATACCTATCCCATCTATCTGTGGTGGTACATCCTATACCTATGCCTTTTATCTATGGTCATACAGCCTATACCTATGCCATATAACTGTTGTCGTACATCCTACACCTACACCATATATCTGTGGTCGTACATCCTACATCATATATCTGGAGTTGTAGATCTCATACCTACAACATATATCTGTGGTCGTACATCCTACACCATATATCTGGGGCTGTATATCCCATACCTACACCATATATCTGGGGTTGTATATCCCATACCTACACCATATATCTGGGGTTGTATATCCCATACCTACACCATATATCTGGGGTTCTATATCCTGTACCTACACCATATATCTGGGGTTGTATATCCGATACCTACACCATATATCTGGGGTTGTATATCCCATACCTACACCATATATCTGGGGTTGTATATCCCATACCTACGCCATATATCTGGGACTGAATATCCCATACCTACACCATATATCTGGGGTTGTATATCCCATACCTACACCATATATCTGGGACTGTATATCCTATACCTACACCATATATTCAAATGTTAGTTTTGCCAAAGCAAGTGTACAATAGGGAATAGGGAGTGGGGACTGTGGGAACAATGGATGAGGTACAGGGTGGGGGCTAAAGTAGTTCATGGCATATCATGGTTGTCTTTCTCGCAGCCTATGGCACACGCTCACATACTGCTCTGCTATCTCCACCGCGCTCTCTTCTTCCCCCAGCAGGATATGTTTTCTCTTCCCCCTTCATGGAGCTGAAATCAGGGAAGAGATCGGAAAGTGTCCTGAAGTGAGTGTCCCTCACTGCTGAGTATTTGGTGCATTGTAGCAGGAAGTGGGTCTTATCCTCCAGGTCACAGTCTAGGCACAGTCTGTCCTCCCTGGGCTTATAGCTTTGTCTGTGCTGGCCGACCTCGATGGCCAGATTGTGGACACTGGGCCTACACCGGCTCAGGATCTGGCGGTCTCTGGGGTCCGAGAGTTTCTAGAGATATGGAGCCAGTCTGTAGTCTCTCTGTAGACCCTGGTACAAGGTCAGTTTCTGTGAGCTGCTGATCTCGTTCTTCCAGTCAGTGACGTACCTCTCCTGCCCCTCGTCTGATTCTGGCTTTTGTCAGGTTGTTTTGGTTGACGGTTCGGTCAGGTTGGGTTTTGAGTGAGCTGATGCGGGGGTCCTGGCTTTTGGGGACCACCTATATGTAGCACGGCTTTATGGTGATGGGCGCTTGGGTTGCTACTCTGTAGGTGTGCCTGGAAGAACAGCACCCTCTTTAGGACTGCTAGGTGCAGAGGGAATCTTCCCAGCTCAGCCCGACAAGCACTGTTGGTGGTGCTCCGATGGACCTGGAGAAGATGTTTAAAGAATTCCAGGTGGAATATTTCTGTTGGACTGGAATCCCACTTTGACCAGTCTGGGTATGTGTGAGGGCCCCAGACTTCACTGCGGTAAAGGTGGATTGGGGTGCTTATGGCATCGAAGATTTTTAGCCAGACCCTCACAGGCATGGTAGAGTTTCCTTCAGATGGCAAAGAAGGTTTTGCAGGCTTTGTCCTTCAGGGTCTATATGGCTTGTTTAAAGCTCCCTGACTGGTGAATTTCCAGGCCCAGGTAGGTGTATTGTCAATTTCTGTAAGAACGCAGTTGTTTAGCACAAATGGAAGGTACTGGTTCGATCTTGGTTTTCTCCTCTGGAACACCATAATGTTGGTTTTCTTTGAGTTGATTGGTAGTGCGCATGTGGAGTTGAATTTCTCCAAGATTTTCAGGTTTTCTTGGAGACCTTTCTCAGTTGGTGACAGCAGCAGTAGGTCATCTGCATACAGCAGGAATTTCACCTGGGCATCATGGAGTGTGAGACCTGGTGCCGTGGAAGATTCCAGAGCGGTGGCCAGCTCATTGATGTACACTGGGTATGGAAAGTATTCAGACCACTTTAAATTTTTCACGCTTTGTTTCATTGCAGCCAATTGGTAAATTCAAAAAAGTTAATTTTTTTTTCTCATTAATGTACACTCTGCATCTCATCTTGAGTGAAAAAAAACAGAAATGTAGAATTTTTTGCAAATTTATTAAAAATGAAAAACTGAAATATCACATGTTTGAAAGTATTCAGACCCTTTGCTCAGTATTGAGTAGAAGCACCCTTTTGAGCTAGTACAGCCATGAGACTTCTTGCAACAAGTTTTTCACACCTTGATTTGGGGATCCTCTGCCATTCTTCCTTGCAGATCCTCTCCAGCTCTGTCAGGTTAGAACGTTGGTGGACAGACATTTTCAGGTCTCTCCAGAGATGCTCAATTGGGTTTAGGTCAGGGCTCTGGCTGGGCCAGACAAGAATGGTCACAGAGTTGTTCTGAAGCCAATCCTTTGTTATTTTAGCTGTGTGCTTAGGGTCATTGTCTTGTTGGAAGGTGAACCTTTGGCCAAGTCTGAGGTCCAAAGCACTCTGGAAGAGGTTTTCATCCAGGATATCTCTGTGTTTTTTTAGGAAACTCTATGTGGGCTTTCAAATGTCTTGCACTAAGGAGAGGCTTCCGTCAGGCCACTCTGCCATAAAGGCCCGACTGGTGGAGGGCTGCAGTGATAGTTGACTTTGTGGAACTTTCTCTCATCTCCCTAGTACATCTCTCGAGCTCAGCCACAGTGATCTTGGGGTTCTTCTTTACCTCTCTCACCAAAGCTCTTCTCCCATGATTGCTCAGTTTGGCTGGACGGCCAGGTCTAGGAAGACTTCTGGTGGTCCCAAACTTCTTCCATTTAAGGATTATGGAGGCCACTGTGCTCTTAGGAACCTTGAGTACTGCAGAAATTCTTTTGTCACCTTGGCCAGATCTGTGCCTTGCCACATTTCTCTCTCTGAGCTCCTTGGCCAGTTCCTTTAACCACATGATTCTCATTTGGTCTGACATGCACTGTGAGGTCTTATATAGACAGATGTGTGCCTTTCCAAATCAAGTCCTATCAGTTTAATTAAACACAGCTGGATTCCAATGAAGGAGTAAAACCATCTCAAGGAGGATCACAAGGAAATGGATAGCAGATGACTTAAATATGAGCAAAGGGTCTAAATATTTATGACCATGTGATATTTCAGTTTTTCTTTTTTAATAAATTTGCAAAAATTTCTACATTTCTGTTTTTTCCAGTCAAGATGGGGTGCAGAGTGTACATTAATGAGAAAAAAAATGAACTTTTATGAATTTACCAAACGGCTGCAATCAAACAAGGAGTGAAAAATTTAAAGGGGTCTGAATACTTTCCGTACCCACTGTAAATATTGAAGAGCATTGGGCTTAGGGTGCAGCCATGTCTGACTCCGCGGCTCTGCTGGAAATCAGCCATTCTTCTACCGTTCACACTCAGGCTGCAGCGGTTCTCGGTGTAGGAGCTTTTGATGACGTCATAGGTCTTTCCTCCTATTCCGCTTTCCAGCAGTTTCAGTAACAGGCCCTGGTGCCACACTGAGTCAAAAGCCTTTCTAAAATCCACAAACAAGAGTACATCTTCCCGTGCTTTGTTTTGTAAACGTGGCACTGAATGAGGATGTGCAGTGTGTAGATGTTTTCGGTAGTGCGTGGTTTGGCATAAACCCTGCTTGGCTTTTGCTGAGGACGTTATCCTTAGTGAGGAAATTAAGAATCCTTTTGTTCAGGATGCTGTTGAACAGTTTCCCCAGGTTGCTGCTGACACATATACCTCTGTAGGGTTGTACCTGTCCCCACTCTTGTGAATGGGTGAGATGAGGCCTTGGTTTCAGGTACGAGGGAAGTAGCCAGCACTCAGCACAATATTGAACAGTTTAACCATTGCTGCCTGTATTTCCAGTAGGCTGTATTTCAGCATTTCTGGTGGGATTCCATCCGGGCCACTGGCTTTTCTACACCTTATGGAAGAGATTATTTCTGTAACTTCCTGTAGTGTGATTGTTGTATCCAGTGGGTTTTGGAAATGTTTGACTTTTTCCTCCATTGCCTTTAGTTTTTCCGTTATGCTTTTCTGTTCTTGGTTTAGTTCTTCCTTCGGGATGTCTTTGTAGAGGTCTCTGAAGTACTGAAGCCAGATATTGCCATTTTGGATATGGATGTTGTTTTTGTTGCTTTTTGTACCCATATGGTTCCATATTTCCAAGAAGGGGTTGTCTTGGAGGGCGTCTTGGAGTTGGCTAAGTTTGGTGGAGATGTAACTCTGCTTCTTCCTCTTGAGGATGGTTTTGTATTGCCTTTGTATGTTGTCATAGGCATCAATCAGACCCAGATGGTTGGGGTCTCTGTGTTTCATGTTTGAGGCTGTTCTCAGGGTCTTTCGTACAGCTTTACATTCTCTGTTAAACCAACCATTGGTCTGTTTTTTCTTTGGCCTTTTATAGTTGACTTTTTTAAGGTCGGACAGTTCGGCCATGGTGTAGAATATATCATTGAGGTCTTTTGTTGCTTGGTTCACTCCTTCTGGGTTAGGCTTGAACTCGTAGTTGAAGACACAAAAACGCACAGAGAGGTCAAAAATACTCTGTTGTAAAAAAGTCACAGTAAATAAGCAAGTGCTAGTCAAAAAATGAAAAAAATACAGGGTATTTAGTTAATACTTTTTTTGCAAAAAAATGTATGTTAAGCTGCTCCACCAATCGCCAAGGTATACCCATAATAGAGCAGTCCTATCTAATGTATAAAATCCCGATCTGATGTATTTAAATACCTGATCATCTGTATAGTACCCGTATAAGCAGGGTTCAGAGAGAAAAAAATATACATGTGGACATGCAGGATGGAACAGCTACAATGCAAATGACCCACAGAGGAGTGGTGGACTCCCCAGTCTTGTAGAAACAAGAGAACAATTATAGAACTAAAAACACATGGGCTAATTGCATAGTGAACAAGTCTGTAGAAACCTGTTCACACCACCAAAGAACTTGAAGACACAAAAACTCGTAGTTGTAGAAGTTGTGGAGCATCTCCTGGATTTCGGGTCAGCTGGGGGCCTCTTGATATTTTATTGTTGACATCTTGGACCATTTACAGGATGGAGGCAGGTTGAAGAGGTCGCGCTGGTGAGGCTTTTGTGCCGATGGTTTCTTTGTAGATTTCATGTACAGGAGAAGTTGGCTGTGGTCTGACAGGTGCGTTTATGGGGTGACTGTGAAGCTGCCGATATTTGCCATGTCCATATCTCTATAACAACCACAAGCAATTCACTGGAGGTCTCAAATTATCAAAAAACAACGCCAAAGCAAAAGACCCCTAAAAAGTAACTTTTAATATATAAAGTTTAAAAATATTCCAAATTTGGAAATAAGCACTATAAATATAAAATTACCACAGGGATTCAGGTAAATACCACAAATATGTCCTAATGGGCCCTACGAAAATACTAAATAAGACCCTACCTGACAGTGGAGGTTGGCACCCTAATTTTCAGCGGTAGGCGCCCCCACTCCGCGGCGACTCGTTCATTCTGTCCCTATATGTCCCTATGGTAAAAAAGTGTCCCAATACACCCATTGCCCATGAAAAAAACACAACAAAATGAAAAACAAAAATAGAAAAAATGATAAAACTTAAATAATAAATAGGAAGATTTTATCCTTACAGTGAAGGCCTAAATTTCACCAAAAAATAGAAGATCAGTAATCCCCCTTTATGGTATAGTACCCAAAACAGCCAAAAGGCAGGTGGAGTGCAACAGAATTATTTGCTTATCTAATTTGTTCAAATGCATTTAGGAGAGAAAAAACAGATATTTCTTTCTTTCTCTCTTGCCATCTCTCTTCCACCGAAACTATATCAATACAGATTTTATTATGGTTGGACATTGATGCCTAGTGGTAGAAGGAGAAATTGTTGTCCTCATTGAGTCGCCGGTCAGACTAAAAAAAAAAAGAAAATCCTCAGACTTAAAAGTGCTGTGATCCACCATGTAATCACAGCTACTAAATCATAAATCAAACACCACCCAAGTAGGGTCGGAAAGCAGTCACAGTCTGTCTTCGGCTATATTGTGAACCCAGCAGACTATCACACTGAGTCACCAATCTGACACCATAAGTCATGGTATCCCCTATTATAACCAAGGACCATCATAGATTTACAGCTCCTAAATCAAATACTGCCCTTAATAGGGTCATAGCAAAAAGTCATAGCATATACAGTTAGCCATGAACTTATCCGAGCTGTAATGTGAATAGAAGTCACCATCACATTGGGTCACCGATCCGACTCCATAAAGAACAACATCCCAAACTATCTCCGACGTGTTTCTTCCCCATGGGATTAACGGGGGTTCATCAGGGAATGCTGGCCATCAGTGTAGATTCAGGCTAGAGCACACCTCACTAACAATGTTCTTAAATACCTCTGTGTGGATGTTCAAAAGCGCGCCATCCAGCATCGCGTTCCGGAAGGAATGTTCAAAAGCGTGCCATCTGGCATCGCGTTCCGGAAGGAAGACCTGTTTAGGCGCACATGTGCCAGATGAGCTCCGAGGAGAGTGCATCCACCCCGGAAACGAACTCATGTGGAACGCAATATGCGTCCCAACAACCAATACAGGAAGTAGCATATGAGGGCCGGAAATGACCTAGCGTGGAGCACAAATGTGCTCCACCATCTTACTCAATATCGGGAGAAATGCTGAGCTACGAACCATGGTAACCAAGATCGCATCCGATGCTATATCAAAAAACTAATAGCTATAATATAGGTAGGTGAGTAGGTGTAGCCCTATCTGGACCCCCCAAAAAATAAATTATAGACAAAAAAGGAACATAAATCAAAACATAATAATTTCAAAACTGTCAGCCAATATGACACCAATGTACTCTGTTATAAATATAACCGGCAGTATAAATGTCTAACAGGGAATTGAGTAGTTCTAGATAAAGCTAGTAAAGGACACCTGCTCATTGAGACCAAGCCGGCTCACCGATTTCAACAAATAAATCCACCTAGTTTCTCTCTGAATAATTTTGCTATCCTAGTCTCCTAGTCTTACTGATGGGGAGGCACTCCACCTGCCTTTTGGCTGTTTTGAGTACTATACCATGTCCATATCTGTAATGGCCTAGTCTACTACACTCTTTACTACATGGGAGTTTAATGTATATATTCCTAGGGAGTCTCCCTTGGTACGGCCATTAAGAATATGAAGTCCTAAACTTCTACATAGGTTCAGGATATTTTTGCCACTCTTGTTGACTATACTGTAGTAGCTGTTTCTCTCCATGTGTACCGAGTCATGGCCGTCAGTCTCTGCTCCAAATATGTAGATGTTTCCATCCGTGGTAAAGTCTTTTTCTCTCCCAGTTCTTGCATTGAGGTCTCCAAAGATGAGAACTTTATCCATGGCCTGATAATGGGTGGCTTCTCTTTGTAAGATCTCAAAGCTCTCTGGATTGAAGTAGAGTGACTCTGGTGGTGGTATGAAGGTGGCGCAGACATCAGACTGAGAGATGCTGATTTTAAACCTTATGTGGCTGTCTCCTCTCTTCACAGGTAATTCCTCCTGAGCAGCGGGCAGGTTTAACATTTTTATCTTTCAGGGTGGAGACACAGATTTCACATGTATCCGATGGGCACCAGGGATTCGTTTTCAGCCCTTGTCCATGTTTCTAGGAGAAACTGAATGTCTATGTCTTTCAGTCTTTGTATAAAATCTGGTTCATTTGTTTTACATCCAAAGGCTGAAGCGTTCAGGCCTTGGATGTTCCAGCTGCTAATTTTAAGTGAAGTAATTTTTCTATATCACTTGTGTGTGTATAACTTATAATGAGTGTGGCTCTGTACGACACATCGGATCTCTGACTGGTTTATTAATGATGTTGGTTCCATCCAGTCACCTTAGTTTCCTGCACAATGTGCTGAGCAGAGTCTTTATCTCTTCCATATCTCTGCTCTGCATATCTCTGCTCTGGATGCCTCTGTTTTGTATTTCTCTATGTGAGGTCGGTGGTCTCTTTCATGGTGGTCTCCTCCTGTGATGGTCCGATTTTGGGTGAGGGTGTTTGTTTCCAGCTTCCTTAGATATAGTTGTGGTTTCCTGCCTTTTCATTGTTGAGGGTCTTTCCATGGGATTCTGGTTGGGGTTGGATCCAGGCCTAGGGTCCCTGTTTAGTACAATGTCCTTCAGCTCTTTGGCCAGAAGGCTGAACCCTAGTTTGTTCAGGTGCTTGCTATCATAGAGGTGATGTTGATTTATGGAGGGGTTTTGTGCCAGAGTCACTCCTGGCACAGATTTCATACTTGAGGTTTGGTTCTATGTTGATGTTCTGGATGGTGTGGCTGGATATATCCTTTCTTGGGAGCAGAGATGACAGAATGATTTTGCTCTCAGGGAATTTTAGTTTTGCCGTCGTTACTAGTTGGGCCAGTTGTCCTGAGATCTGCTAGTGCTGGTCTGGCAGATTGTTTGTGCCTGTGTGTATAATGATATGTCTTGGGTTGGTAAACCGTGGATTATTGATGACCACTGTCCCCTGCTCAATAGATGCACAGCGGATTTTATTGACCCTTTTCTGTTATGATCCGGTGACCTTGGAGCTGCATGAGAACTTTCACTGGAGAAAGTGGCCACTATACTGACCGCAAACCTGAACTTAAGACCGCAACTAGAAGTAGCCGTGGAGTGTACCTAACACACCTAGACACCTCGTCACAGCCGGAGGACTAATTTCCCCTAAAGATGGAAATCGGAATACTATCTTGCCTCAGAGAAAATCCCCAAAGGATAGACAGCCCCCCACAAATATTGGCGGTGAGTCAGAGAGGAAAAAACATACACAGGCAGAAAAAACAGGATTTAGCACAGGAGGCCACTCTAGCTAGATAGGACAGGATAGGACAGAGTTCTGTGCGGTCAGTATTAAAACGCTTCAAAAAATCCACCGCAGAATATACAAAATACTTCCCCCATCCAACTAAAGATGTAGGAGCGTATATCTGCAACTCCAGTGAATCCTACAAACAGAGCAGGAATAAACTGAAACAAGCACACAACAGTGTGCCACAGATACAAAAACAAAAACACTTATCTTTGCTGAAATTGGCAGCTAAGCAGGTGAGGCCAGGCTGAGATCCAATACTTCCAAAGAAACATTGACTACTGGCAAGGGCTAATGAATCCTGCACACTTAAATATCCCAGTCAGAACAGCAATTAGCAGATACACCTGGCCAGGACTGTGACTCAGAGACAACTGCATTCCCACTTACCACCACTGGAGGGAACCCAGGAGCAGAATTCACAACACTTTTCCATGGGAATAGCCGCCGTGTATTCAGGTATTTCTCATTTGAGTCCATTATGAGTACGGTATCAAGTCTTTGTGATGTTGTGGGAGGGTGATGTGGCTGCTATCTGGGGCTGTATATCCCATACCTACACCATATAACTGTGGTCGTACATCCTATACCTAAGCCATATATCTGTGGTCGTACATCCTACACCATATACAGTATCTGGAGTTGTATATTCTATACCTACACCATATATCTGGGGCTGTATGTACCATACCTACGCCCTATATCTGGGGCTGTATATCCCATACCTACACCATATATCTCAGGTTGTATATCCCATACACACACCATATATCTGGGGCTGTATATCCCAACACTACATCATATATCTGGTGTTAGGGCTAGCGGAACGCACCGAGTATAGGAAGGAAACAACAAGGTGTGTTCGCAGCCCGGGGTCCACTGTGCCGAGATATCTGCTGCAAAGTAATTGGCGACACTATATGGCGGTATAAGCGAACTCTGTTAACTTCACAGAATCGCAAAGATATAATAACGCTGTGCCCTGTTAACCTCACAGAGGATCACAGCTACCTGAGCAAAGAGTGGTCATGCAGACAGCATAGCACACAAACAACTCCTCTCCAGAGGTGCCGGTATTCTAGGGGTTTATTTCAGCCGGGCCCTGAATCCTAGCATACAAAACTCCTCACCGGAGGTGCCGGTATTCTAGAGGCTTATTTCAGCCAACCCTGATCACATGCAGACATGACCACCAAGTAGCAAAGCTCATAACATATGTTGATACTAGCGCATGGCCGTGCGGCCATGCGAACCTTATATAGCTGTAGCAGACAAGGACCTTCCTAGTGGTCCAATTGGAGCTGCTACAGGACCTGAGCGTGACACCCCCGACCTACAATGAGAGGTCCTCCTGTGGGCATGCTCAGTGTATGCAAAGCAGGACTTAGTCCCAGAAAAGCCTGCTCACCGCTGACCAGTGCTGGCTACAAAAGCAGCGCCTGGAAAGGCAGCAGTAACTCTTTGCACAGTATGAGGCTGAGCGAGACGCTGGGACCGACGTCTCCGCTGAGCAGGCTCCACTGCGGCTGATGCCGAATGGGAGACCGCAGCAGACATGGCTCGAGATTCCCCCTGTGCAGCAGCGTGAACTCGACCCCTAACATCTGGGATTGTATATCCCATACCTACACCATATATCTGGGGCTTGATATCCCATGCCTACACCATATATCTGGGGTTGTATATCCCATACCTGCACCATATATCTCAGGTTGTATATCCCATACTTACACCATACAGTATATCTGGGGCTGTATATCCCATACCTACACCATATATCTCGGGTTGTATATCCCATACCTGCACCATATATCTCAGGTTGTATATCCCATACCTACATCATGTATCTGGGGCTGTATATCCCATGCCTACATCATATATCTGGGTTTGTATATCCCATGCCTACACCATATATAGGGGGCTGTATATCCCATGCCTACATCATATATCTGGGTTTGTATATCCCATGCCTACACCATATATCTGAGGCTGTATATCCCATACCTACACCATATATCTGGGGTTGTATATCCCATACCTACATCATATATCTCAGGTTGTATATCCCATACCTACACCATATATCTGGGGCTGTATATCCCATGCCTACATCATATATATCATATATCTGGGTTTGTATATCCCGTACCTACACCATATATCTGGGTTTGTATATCCCATGCTTACACCATATATCTGGGGCTGTATAGCCCATACCTACACCATATATCTGGGGTTGTATATCCCATACCTACATCATATATCTGGGGTTGTATATCCCGTACCTACACCATATCTCAGGTTGTATATCCCATACCTACACCATATATCTGGGGCTGTATATCCCATGCCTACATCATATATCTGGGTTTGTATATCCCGTACCTACACCATATATCTCGGGTTGCATATCCCATATCTACACCATATATCTGGGGCTGTATATCCCATGCCTACATCATATATCTGGGTTTTCTATATCCTGTACCTACACCATATATCTGAGGTTGTATATCCCATACCTACACCATATATCTGGGTTTTCTATATCCTGTACCTACACCATATATCTGGGGTTGTATATCCCATACCTACACCATATATCTGGGGTTGTATATCCCATACCTACACCATATATCTGGGGTTGTATATCCCATACCTACACCATATATCTGGGGTTGTATATCCCATACCTACACCATATATCTGGGGTTGTATATCCCATACCTACACCATATATCTCGGGTTGCATATCCCATATCTACACCATATATCTGGGGCTGTATATCCCATGCCTACATCATATATCTGGGTTTTCTATATCCTGTACCTACACCATATATCTGAGGTTGTATATCCCATACCTACACCATATATCTGGGTTTTCTATATCCTGTACCTACACCATATATCTGGGGCTGTATATCCCATACCTACACCATATATCTCGGGTTGTATATCCCATACCTACACCATATATCTGGGGTTGTATATCCCATACCTACACCATATATCTGGGGTTGTATACCCCATACCTACACCATATATCTGGGTTTTCTATATCCTGTACCTACACCATATATCTGGGGTTGTATATCCCATACCTACACCATATATCTGGGGTTGTATATCCCATACCTACACCATATATCTGGGGTTGTATATCCCATACCTACACCATATATCTGGGGTTGTATATCCCATACCTACACCATATATCTGGGTTTTCTATATCCTGTACCTACACCATATATCTGGGGCTGTATATCCCATACCTACACCATATATCTCGGGTTGTATATCCCATACCTACACCATATATCTGGGGTTGTATATCCCATACCTACACCATATATCTGGGGTTGTATACCCCATACCTACACCATATATCTGGGTTTTCTATATCCTGTACCTACACCATATATCTGGGGTTGTATATCCCATACCTACACCATATATCTGGGGTTGTATATCCCATACCTACACCATATATCTGGGGTTGTATATCCCATACCTACACCATATATCTGGGTTTTCTATATCCTGTACCTACACCATATATCTGGGGTTGTATATCCCATACCACACCATATATCTGGGGTTGTATATCCCATACCTACACCATATATCTGGGGCTGTATATCCCATACCTACACCATATATCTGGGGTTGTATATCCCATACCTACACCATATATCTGGGGTTGTATATCCCATACCTACACCATATATCTGGGGTCGTGTGCACTTTACCTACCTTACAGATTGGTGAGGATATGACTACTAGTGACCCAATCCCCCAAGGGCTGCAGGATGCAGGTGGTGCTCATTGTGTCCAGCCCAGGCTTACAATGAGGGGGGCAGCAGCCTGCCAGCCGTGGTGGTGCTGCCGTACTGAAGGCTCGTGTGTCCCCCTCCTGCAATGACTGTCGCCATGCGGTGTAGTATACAGGACGGTTCGGTCAGTGTGTCAGGAGGAGGCGGCAGCACACAGCATCCTCACAGCCGACATCATGCCTCCTGCTCTTCCACACATCCCCGGCTTCTCATCCTGTGTCCATCCTCCACAATGCTTTCATTAGAAAATGGCAGGGGCTTTCCATCACTCATACGGGGGTGCTACAACAGGTGCACATGTTATGCAGACAGGCTAAACCTTATTTCTAGTGACTCCATATTGTAAAGATGAACATTACTATGGGCACAATATGTATCCTATGATATATAATGTTATAAAGGAAAGGATGGAGATATTATACAGAATGTGCTCGTACACACCCCTGCATTAAGCCAGTGGCACATCCCATGATGTGCGCAGTGTGAACAGAAGGCAGCTCTATGTGGTGTGGTATAAAGTGCTTTGTGCCAGTGTATTAGTATGTGGTGGTGATGTAATGGTCATGATGCCAGTGTATTAGTATGTGGTGGTGATGTAATGGTCATGATGCCAGTGTATTAGTATGTGGTGGTGATGTAATGGTCATGATGCCAGTGTATTAGTATGTGGTGGTGATGTAATGGTCATGATGCTAGTAAATTAGTATTTGGTGGAGATGTTCAGGAGCTTTAATAAATGGTTTAATCAATGTGAATAAAATTTGAATTTTATTGAAAGAGCTGGCAGATTGTAAGTATACAAGTGCTTCTCGCTAAGTTAGAATATCATAAAAAAGTTAATTTATTTCAGGTCTTCAATACAAAAAGTGAAACTCATATTACTGTTGTGCTCAAAAGTTTACATACCCCAGCAGAATATTTGCTTTCTTGACCTTTTTTCAGAGAATATGAAAGAAAACCTTTTCTCCACTCATGGTTAGTGGTTAGATGAAGCCATTTATTGTCAAACTACTGTGTTTTCTCTATTAAACTCATAATGACAACCCAAAACATCCAAATCACACTGATCAAAAGTTCATATACCCTGGTGATTTTGGCCTGATAACATGCACAAATGGGATTGAATGGCTACTAAAGGTAACATCCTCACCTGTGACCTGTTTGCTTGTAATCAGTGTGTGCATAACAGCTGAGTGAGTTTCTGGGATCCAGACAGATTCTTGTGGATCGCCCCCGCGTAAGGGCAATGGGATACTCGGTACCGGGTCCTTCAGTTCCCTCAGCTGGGATGTCACGGTGGCCCGACCCGGACCGTGGCCCTATGAGGGGCACCCAATAAAAGGGTAGAGTTTGTAGATAACGGTAGTGTTCGTGACGCCACCTGTGGTATTCAGTCAGGGTGACCGATGCTGCTTAGGGGTCCGCTGGGGTGATGGAATGGCAGCTAGATGGTATACCTTCCCACAGGAGAAGTATATCCCCAGGGCTTCCCAGAAGTGTAGATGGTGATGGTGGATGGTGCAAGGCGTGGTGAATAACGAGGGCACCATGGGTGCAGTCTCTTTACCTTTACTTAAGGCTTCAGCATCCACAGTCCAGGGTGCCGGATGACAGGGCAGGCAGAGTCCGGCCGGTCTGATGGCAATTCCAGAGTCCCCCTCTCCATGTGGAAATCAGTAGCCTTCCTCTTGCACACAGTAACGTAGTAGGTCCCTACGTGCATTAGCTCCCATAGGGTCCTCACTCTTGCTACTCTTCTCTCTGTCCCCCAGATGGATAGGACAAACCTGTGTGCCAGTGGTGGCCTGAGGCTATTTTATAGGGACCCTAGCGTCGCCCCTCCTCCGCGTTGCCACCTTGTCTGCTTAGGTTCTTAGGTCGGGCAGCCAACTCGACTGTCCTGCCGATCTCTGAAGTAAAGCGTAGCGTCTATTACTCCCTCGGTGTTCCGGCTACCGGATCTGCGCTCAATGGGAGGCAGCCTGCTCCTAGCTGGTCTCCCACTGGTGTTTTTCTCCTGTTGCTACGACTTCTGTGCTCACTCACTACAGCACACTTCCTTTCTTGTCCTTTCTTAGGAGTCTGCCGCATGGGTTGCAGGTGCAGCTCCATGTCCTTCTTTCCCTTCCTGGGCCAAGCCCAGTCTGCTCCTCTCCTCTCCTCCTGACTATCTCCTACTCCCCCCAGTCAGCTTCTCCTCTCGCTTCCTAACCAACCCCCAGTTTTACCCAAGTGTGAGGAGTGGCCTAATAGATAGAACCTTTTGCTCCCCCTGGTGGCCGGCGTGTGAAGTGTGTGTGTGGCTGTGATACCTGGCAGGTTGAACTCCTTTGGTGCCATCAGACGTAACATCGCTCCCCCTGGTGAAAGAACGACATTACTGCAACGACCAGGACTCTGGGGTGCCGCCCCCCCCCCGTTAAATCCAGCACTCCCGGGCTGGGAAAAGAACACAACAATTACAGGTTAGCAACAGTCATGCAAAATTTTTGAAATGCTTTAAACAAATAAATTAACAGTGCTTCCCTTTATGGGAAGTGAGAACTTATAAAAGAGAACAGTTACTAACTTACTATGAAATACAATTACCCATACAGGTATTCTATCTTACTAAGTGCAAGTACCCTCTAAGAGTATACTATCATTAACCCTTAATGTGCAATTTTAACCTTTTCTTTATTCTTCTTCCTAACATGCAGGACTATCTGTCTACCCCCACAGGTCCACTGCATTTTTCTTCCTAAAACCTTACTTTTATCTAAAGGACATCATTAACATTCTATCACTATCTAGATACATATTAACAGCTACGTGAACATTATTAAGGTGCAACAACCGAACATTCCCTTAAAGAGAGAAACTAGTCTTTTCTGAGGTAGTGCAAACAATCAACAAGTCAGTTATAAACTTTAAGACTATAGAAACTTTCACGCCGTCATCAGGAACAGTTTCTTCGCAAAGTCTTCTTGCTTGTAAAACCAGTAGAAAGCACCCTTAAGAAGGTGCAAACTATTTACAGAGGACAGTTCGGGAACCATTCACCATCCATGATTCCAATGTTCCTTTAAAACCATGATGAACTTTTGTGCAAAACTGGAACAAAATAGGGATCCCGGGTAAACTAAGGGATCCCTTTAAGAATTAACCCTGAAAGGGTTTAAAGCAGCAAAGAACAGTTAACTATGTACAGTTTTTCAGGTTTTCGAGGTTTACTCGAGTTCTGGTGGTAGCAGGGCCGTATTTGCCACTAGGCACTTGAGGGCACGTGCCTAGGGCGGGGCGATGTGAGGGGGCGGCAGCTGAGCAAGTTTAAAAAAAAATAATTTTTTTTTTAGGTCCGGGGTCACACCGCCCAACCTCAGCCCCGGCTGCTGCGGGGGGAGGGGGTCTCAGGCGCAGGGCCGCCCGCTATCAGGGCATTACTTGTTAGTGTGCATCTGGCGTCCAGAAATGGGTGCTGTACCTTTAAGCAGCAGCAGGCAGGCCCAAGTGCATCATGGTCCTGACGTCGGTCATGTGACATGCTGCGCGCTCTTCTTAATGTAGGAGCACTGGAGCAGACTGCAGAGCTGAGCAGCATGTCATGTTTGTGGGAGAAGATACTGAAGTCGGCGGTGAGCAGGGAGGGGAGGCGGGCAGTGTGAGAGGAAGCTGCAGAGAGGAGTGAGGTGAGAGAGGAGAGGGGAGTCTGCTGATGTGAGTGAGGACAGGGGAGGTTGCTAAGGGAAGAATATGAGAGGCTGGAGAGGAGATGAGAGGGGAGGCTGCTAAGGGGAGAGAAGAGGCTGGTGAGGGGAGGCTGCTAAGGGGAGGATATGAGAGGCTGCTGAGGAGAGGAGATGAGAGGCTGGTGTGGAGAGGCTGGTGAGGAGAGGAGATCAGGGGAGGCTGCTGAGGAGAGGAGATGAGAGGCTGGTGAGGGTAGGCTGCTGAGGAGAGGATATGAGAGGGGAGGCTGCTGAGGAGGGAGGCTGGTGAGGAGAGGAGATGAGAGGCTGGTGAGGGGAAGCTGGTGATGAGAGGGGAGGCTGGTGAGGAGAGGAGAGGCTGGTGAGGAGAGGGGAGGCTGCTGAGATGCTGCTGAGGAGATGAGAGGCTGGTGAGGAGAGGAGATGAGAGGCTGGAGAGGGGAGGCTGGAGAGGGGAGGCTGCTGAGGAGAGGGGAGGCTGCTGAGGAGAGGAGATGAGAGGCTGTGAGATGAGAGGCTGGTGAGATGGGAGGCTGGTGAGGAGAGGGGAGGCTGCTGACGAGAGGAGATGAGAGGCTGCTGTGAGGAGAGGGGAGGCTGGTGAGGAGAGGGGAGGCTGGTGAGGGGAGGGGAGGCTGGTGAGGAGAGGGGAGGCTGGTGAGGAGATGCTGCTGAGTAGAGGGGAGGCTGCTGAGGAGAGGGGAGGCTGCTGAGGAGGAGATGAGAGGCTGGTGAGGGGAGGCTGGTGAGGAGATGAGAGGCTGGAAAGGAGAGGAGAGGCTGGTGAGGAGAGGGGAAGCTGGTAGGGAGAGGAGAGGGGAGGCTGGTGAGGAGAGGGGAGGCTGGTGAGGAGAGGGGAGGCTGCTGAGGAGAGAAGATGAGAGGCTGCTGATGGGAGGCTGGTGAGGAGATGGGAGGCTGCTGAGGAGAGGGGAGGCTGCTGAGGAGAGGAGATGAGAGGCTGGTGAGATGAGAGGCTGGTGAGATGGGAGGCTGGTGAGGAGAGGGGAGGCTGTTGAGGAGAGGGGAGGCTGGTGGGGAGGCTGGTGAGGAGAGGGGAGGCTGGTGAGGAGAGGGGAGGCTGGTGAGGAGAGGGGAGGCTGCTGAGGAGAGAAGATGAGAGGCTGCTGATGGGAGGCTGGTGAGGAGATGGGAGGCTGGTGAGGAGATGGGAGGCTGGTGAGGGGAGGCTGCTGAGGAGAGGGGAGGCTTCTGAGGAGAGGAGAGGCTGGTGAGGAGAGGGGAGGCTGGTGAGGAGAGATGAGAGGCTGCTGGTGAGGAGAGGGGAGGCTGGTGAGGAGAGGGGAGGCTGGTGAGGAGAGGGGAGGCTGGTAAGGAGAGGCTGCTGAGGAGAGGAGAGGCTGCTGAGGAGAGGAGAGGGGAGGCTGCTGAGGAGATGGGAGGCTGCTGATGAGAGGCTGCTGAGGAGGAGAGGGGAGGCTGGTGAGGAGATGAGAGGCTGGAAAAGAGAGGAGAGGCTGGTGAGGAGAGGGAAAGCTGGTAGGGAGAGGAGAGGGGAGGCTGGTGAGGAGAGGGGAGGCTGCTGAGGAGAGAAGATGAGAGGCTGCTGATGGGAGGCTGGTGAGGAGATGAGAGGCTGGTGAGGAGAGGGGAGGCTGGTGAGGGGAGGCTGCTGAGGAGAGGAGATGAGAGGCTGGTGAGGAGAGGAGATGAGAGGCTGGTGAGGAGAGGGGAGGCTGGTGAGGAGAGGGGAGGCTGGTGAGGAGGGGAGGCTGGAGAGGTGAGGGGAGGCTGGAGAGGTGAGGGGAGGCTGGAGAGGTGAGGGGAGGCTGCTGAGGAGAAGGGAGGCTGCTGAGGAGAGGAGATGAGAGGCTGGTGAGATGAGAGGCTGGTGAGGAGAGGCTGGTGAGGAGAGGAGAGGCTGGTGAGGAGAGGGGAGGCTGGTGAGGAGAGGGGAGGCTGGTGAGGAGGCTGGTGAGGAGAGGGGAGGCTGCTGATGAGAGGAGATGAGAGGCTGCTGTGAGGAGAGGGGAGGCTGGTGAGGAGAGGGGAGGCTGGTGAGGGGAGGGGAGGCTGGTGAGGAGAGGGGAGGCTGGTGAGGAGAGGGGAGGCTGGTGAGGAGATGCTGCTGAGTAGAGGGGAGGCTGCTGAGGAGAGGGGAGGCTGCTGAGGAGATGAGAGGCTGGTGAGGGGAGGCTGGTGAGGAGATGAGAGGCTGGAAAGGAGAGGAGAGGCTGGTGAGGAGAGGGAAAGCTGGTAGGGAGAGGAGAGGGGAGGCTGGTGAGGAGAGGGGAGGCTGGTGAGGAGAGGGGAGGCTGCTGAGGAGAGAAGATGAGAGGCTGCTGATGGGAGGCTGGTGAGGAGATGGGAGGCTGCTGAGGAGAGGGGAGGCTGCTGAGGAGATGAGAGGCTGGTGAGGTGAGGAGAGGGGAGGCTGGTGAGAAGAGGGGAGGCTGGTGAGGAGATGCTGCTGAGGAGAGGAGAGGCTGCTGAGGAGAGGAGAGGGGAGGCTGCTGAGGAGGGGAGGCTGCTGATGAGAGGCTGCTGAGGAGGAGAGGGGAGGCTGGTGAGGAGAGGGGAGACTGGTGAGGAGATGAGAGGCTGGAAAGGAGAGGAGAGGCTGGTGAGGAGAGGGGAAGCTGGTAGGGAGAGGAGAGGGGAGGCTGGTGAGAGGGGAGGCTGGTGAGGAGAGGGGAGGCTGCTGAGGAGAGAAGATGAGAGGCTGCTGATGGGAGGCTGGTGAGGAGATGGGAGGCTGGTGAGGAGAAGGGAGGCTGGTGAGGGGAGGCTGCTGAGGAGAGGAGATGAGAGGCTGCTGAGGAGAGGGGAGGCTGCTGAGGAGAGGAGAGGCTGGTGAGGAGAGGAGAGGGGAGGCTGGTGAGGAGAGGAGATGAGAGGCTGCTGGTGAGGAGAGGGGAGGCTGGTGAGGAGAGGAGAGGCTGGTGAGGAGAGGAGAGGCTGGTGAGGAGAGGAGAGGCTGGTGAGGGGAGAGGATGCTGGAGAGGAGAGGGGAGGCTGGTGAGGGGAGGCTGCTGAAGAGAGGCTGGTGAGAAGATGGGAGGCTGGTGAGGAGAGGAGAGGCTGGTGAGGAGATGAGAGGCTGCTGATGAGAGGCTGCTGAGGAGAGGGGAGGCTGCTGGGGAGAGGAGATGAGAGGCTGCTGAGGAGAGGGGAGGCTGCTGAGGAGAGGTGAGGAGAGGCTGGTGAGGAGAGGAGATGAGAGGGGAGGCTGCTGAGGAGATGAGAGGCTGGTGAGGAGAGGAGATGAGAGGCTGGTGAGGAGAGGCTGGTGAGGGGAGGCTGGTGAGGAGAGGGGAGGCTGCTGAGGAGAGGTGAGGCTGGTGATGGGAGGCTGGTGAGGAGATGAGAGGCTGGTGAGATGAGAGGCTGCTGAGGTGGCTGCATCTGGCAAGGGGAGGCTGCATTCGGCAGGTGGAGGCTGCATCTGGCAGGTGGAGGATGCTTACGGAAGTGAGGAGAGGCTGCTGAGGGAAGTCTGCGTCCTGCATCCAACAGGGTGAGGCTGAAGAGGGGGTTCCCTTTAGAAATCTGTCAAACATTGCAACCATGGCAGAATCAACTGACCATGTAATGTGTATGAGATTCACCAGATTCTCACATGACAACTGGAAAGGTTTGCTAAGGCTACTTTCACATCAGCGATTTTCTCAGTTCGCGGCAGATACTGCAGTTTTTCCGCATCTGCCACGTAACGTATCAGTTACAGGCCGGCAACTCTGCGTTCAGCCTCATTCATTCCCTATGGGACTTGCGGACATGTGCGCCACTTGAGGTTTTGCACTTGAGGCGAGACAAAAAAACACTGCTAGCAGCATTTTTTTTCCTGTTGCTGCAAGTACCGCATTTGCCGGATCACGGCAAAACCGCAAGTGCCGCACATGTCCGCAAGTCCCATAGGGAATGAATGAGGCCGAACGCACTGTTGCTGTAAGTGATTCGTTACGGATGCGGAAAAACTGCCACAAATGTCAAAAATCGCTGATGTTAAAGTAGCCTAAGTCACTGCCGATAGTGTCATACTCACCAATGGGGGAGGCAGGCCGAAAAGTGCCTACGGCAGCATAAACTCTAAATACGGCCCCGGGCGGTAGCACCGGTGGGGGTAGCCCCGTTGGATACTGGCAGCTACCACCGGGTACTACATAGAGTGCGTCTTCACTCTGGATTGGGGTCTGGGTGCTCATAGTTCTCCTTGCCATGGAGGTCTGCGTGCACTTTGAGCACATGGTGACCGGTACCGGGGTCACCTGTTCGGGTGTGGAGTAGTAGGGCGATGAGACTGTTATTTCGGGTTGGTATTTGCGGACATGCAGGGCATACCACCCCTTATCACCCCAATGCCGCGTGTACCGGACACGATCCCCCGGGTATAGATCCCGGCCTGGGTGCCCTTCAATGAGGTGCGACTCCACATTGCGCCGATTCACAAAGACTTCAAGGGCGAGGCCACGCTCTTTTATGAAGCCCCAACCCCCCTGCATACGGAAGGTCACCACAATCCCATAATGCTGGGGGCCCCAATCCTCCTCGGACATCTGCCTAGCCTTTGCTTTGGCCTGCAGGTCCTTCTCACGGTCAGCCTGACGTCGGAGCTCCTTCTTTCTGGCCCACTCCTCCTCCTGCTGCCGGGTCTGTAGTGGATGGTGAAGTCCAGAGGTTGTAGGGCTAAACTCCACCGCAGTAATCTGGCATTGTCTCCGGAGACCCGATTAAGCCAGACTAGGGGATTATGGTCCGTTAAGAGGGAAAACTGTTGTCTATACAAATATGGTTGTAACTTTTTGAGTGCCCATACTATTGCCAGGCACTCCTTCTCGATGGCCGCATAGCTCACTTCACGGGGCAGTAGTTTCCGACTCAGGTAACCTACCGGGTGTTCTTGGCCGTCTGGCCCGAGACTTGGCTCAGTACTGCCCCCAATCCAAACATAGAAGCGTCTGTGTGGACCAGGAAACGTTTAGTTGGATCAGGTGCGGCCAATACAGGGGTATTGGTGAGGGCATCCTTTAGCTGGCGGAAGGCTTCCTCACACTCTGGGGTCCAGGTTACCTGGTGGGGTTGGTTCTTACGGGTCAGATCAGTGAGGGGCTTGGCTACGCTGCTGTAATTGGGAACATATTTCCTGTAATACCCCGCTGTCCCTAGAAACGCCATGACCTGGATTTTAGTGCGTGGGGTGGGCCATTTGGCTATGGCCTCAATCTTGGCTGGTTCTGGTCTCTGTTTACCACTTCCCACCCAATGCCCTAAATACTGAACCTCTGCTTTGCCCACGTGACATTTGTTTGGGTTCAGGGTGATTCCGGCCTTGTGGATCCTGTCCAATACTGTCTCTAGGTGATTTAGATGCTCTTCCCATGTCGCGCTGTAGATGGCTATGTCATCCAGGTAGGCACACGCATAGTCCTGGAGACCATCCAGAAGCCGGTCAGCCAGCCTCTGTAAGGTCGCCGGGGCAGTCTTCATCCCGAATGGCATAACTCAAAACTGGAATAAGCCAAACGGGGTGACAAATGCCGACTTGGGAATAGCATCAGGACTAAGGGGAATCTGCCAGTAGCCTTTGCATAGATCGATGGTGGTCAAATACTTTGCCCCTGCCAGCCGGTCTAACAAGTCATCCACACGCGGCATGGGATACGCATCCGTCACTATTTTCTCATTGAGCTTACGATAGTCTACACAAAACCGTGTAGTCCCATCCTTCTTGGGCACTAACACTACGGGGGGTGCCCAGGGACTATCTGACTCTTCAATTACCCCTAAACGCAACATCTCTTGTATCTCTTGTCACATCCCTTCTCGTACAGACTCAGGGACGCGGAAGGGGGGTTGTCGCAGGGGGGTCTGATCCTGGGTCTCAATCTTGTGTTGTGCCAGGTGAGTGTACCCGGTTTCCCCGAAAACATCCTCTGTCTCTGCCTCAACAACTCCTCCGCCTGCTGTCTCTCCCGGGGACCTGAGTCTTCACCCCAGTGTACCTGGTCCCATGTTTTAGACTGAGTCCTCTCCCCTAAGACATCAGGCAAGGGAAGTCTGGCTAAATCCTCTGCTTCAGGTGCACAGATGGCCACTACCTCTTCAGGGCGCTCCCGATAGGGCTTCAGCATATTCACGTGGAACATGCGGATAACCCTGGGGTCGTCACAATCGGCGACATTATAGGTGGTGTCGGCTATTTTCCCCAATACCTGGTAGGGCCCCTGCCATGCAGCTTGGAACTTGTTCTGCCTAGTGGGCTCTAACACCAGGACCTTCTGCCCTATTTCCAAGGTGCGCTCTCTGGCCCTCCGATCGTACCATATGCGCTGGCGCCGCTGGGCCACCTGCATGTTCCCACGTACAGCCTGGGTCAGCTCCTGTAGGCGGTCCCAGAATTCCAGCACATAGGGTACAATAGGTACCCCTTCTATGGTGCCCTCTCCTTCCCAGTGTTCTAGCACTAAGTCTAGGGGTCCCCTTACCCGTCTCCTGTATACCCGTTCGAATGGGGAGAACCCTGTGGATTCTTGGGGCACCTCTTGATAGGCAAACAGGAGGTGAGGCAAGAATTTCTCCCAGTCCCTGTAGGTCCTGGTAAAAGTCCCAATGAGTTGTTTTAACGTCCCGTTAAAGCGTTCACACAACCCATTGGTTTGCGGGTGGTACGGGGCGCTTCTAATGGACTTTACATGCACAGCTTCCACAGTTGGTTGGTCACCTCTGCTGTAAACTGGGTACCCTGGTCGGAGATAATCTCCCGGGGAAATCCAACCCGTGAGAAAACCTGGAGCAGGGCAGCCGCCACCGTCTCTGCCAGTATGTTAGGTAACGCAACCGCCTCTGGATACCGTGTGGCATAATCTGCCACTGTCAATATATACCTTTTCCCTGACGGACTGGGTTTGGCTAACGGCCCTATCAGATTGACCGCTACTCGGCTAAATGGTTCCTCCATAATGGGGAGGGGGCGTAATTGGCCTTGCATCGATCTCCCCTCTTGCCAATGCGCTGGCAACTGTCACAGGTCTGGCAGTATCGACGAACATCATAGGTTACCCCCGGCCAAAAGAAGTTTTGTGTCAGACGATGCCTGGTGCGACTGACGCCGAAGTGCCCGGCCAAGGGTATGTCATGAGAGATTCGCAGTAACTCCTGCCTATACTTCTTGGGAACTACCAGCTGTCGTTTTATAGTGGGGCTCGTCCCTGTGTGGTGCTGCTCTGTGATCCGGTAGAGGAGTCCCTGCTTCCATATAAACTGTTCCCCTTCCAGTACCCCTCTCCCCTCCTGTGCCTTCCCACGATATCCCTCCAATGAAGGATCCTCAAGTAACTCCCTCTTAAATTCATCTGGGGTGGCCCAAGAAATGTGTCTGGCTATGGGAATACGTGTACGGCTGGGATGTCTTACCTGGGCCTCCTCTGAGTGTGATTCTGCCTCCGCAGCTAGAGCTTGTCTCCGGGTGGTCACAGGATATGTCTCAGCCAGAGGGGCAACCGAGAAGGCAGATAACATGGGCCCCAAGTCATTTCCCAGCAAAACGTCTGCAGGCAAATCCTCCATCAAGCCGACCTCATCAAGGCCATCCCCAACTCCCCAGTTCAGGTGAATCCTGGCAGTGCGCAGTCGATGTATGGCTCCCCCTGCTACACGGACTGCCACTGTCCGGTCCGTCTTCTCTTGGTCCCAGACGAGATGAGGCTTCACAAGGGTCAAAGTTGCTCCGGAATCTCTTAGTCCCTGCATGCGTTTCCCATTAACCCACACGACCTGTCGATGCTGTTGTCGATTATCTGCCCGGGCTGCCTGCACGGGGTCTACTTCATGCAGCACTTCCTCCATGTCTTCCACCCCTTGGTTAGTTGTAACCCT